>NW_028124444.1:0-60113 GCF_965194825.1 Balaenoptera physalus | reverse complement strand
ACAAAGGCACTGATAGTGCTCCTACGTCACTCCCTGACAGTGTCCCCAGCTGAGGGCCTGACATTAGGCCTCACTCAGACCCTGTCGCTCTCCCTAAGTCAGGCCCTGATACTGTCCCTAGCTGAAGCCCTAACACTGGTTCTGAATAAGGCCCTGATATTCTCAGTAACAGAGGTCTTCACACTATCTTTAGGTCATTTCCTGACACGATTCCTAGCCTTCACCCTAACCCTGTCCCGAGTTACTATCCTACGTCTTATGCTAACTAAAGACCTTATGCTGTGCCTACCTCAGGCACTGAATTTAGTCCCAAGACCGCTAGACTGTCCCTCACTAGGCTCCATGCCCTTATCGTCACAATGTTCCATGACCACTGTCATCACAATGCTCCACGCCCTTATCATCACAATGCCCCATGACCCCTGTCATCACAATGCTCCATGACCCCTTCCATCACAATGCTCCGTGACCCCTTTCATCAAAATGCGCCATGACCATTGTCATCACAATGCTCCATGACCCCTGGCATCCCAAAGCTCCATGACCACTCTCATCGCAATGCTTCATGACCCTTGTCATTGCAATGCTACATACCATTGTCATCACAATGCTCCATACCCCATGTCATCACATTGGCCCATGACCCTTGTCTCACAATGTTCCATGCTCTTGTGATCATAATGCTCCATGCCCCCTGTCATCACAATGCCCCGTGACTCCTATCATCACAATGCTCCATGTCCCCTGTCATCACAATGCTCCATGACCCCGGTCATCACAGTGCTCCATTACCCTTGTCATCACAATGCTCCAGGTCCCCTGTCATTCACAAAGCCAAATGACCCTTGTCTTCACAATGCTTCATGGCCCTTGTCCTCACAATGCCCCATGACCCCTATCATCAAATTGCTCCATGTCCCCGTTTATCACAATGCTCTAAATTACACCTGTAATCACAGTGCTCCATAACACTTTTCCTCACAATGCTCCATGCCCCTTTTCATCACAATGAGCCATGAAAACTTTCATCAGAATGTTCCATTACCCCTGTCTAATGTCCGCTTACATCACAATGCATCACAATTACCCCTGTAATCACAGTGCTCCATAACCGCTTTCATCACAATGCTCCATTAATCCTTTCATCGCACTGCTCTATGACTTTGTCATCACAATGTTCCATGCCCTTCTCATCACAATGCTCCATGGCCTTTGTCATCACAATGCTCCATGTTCAATGTAATCATAGTGCTCCACGACCCCTGTCATCACAATGTTCCATGAGACATTTCATCACAAACTCCATGACGCTCGTCATCACAATGCTCCATGGCACTTTGCATCACAATGCTCCATGACCACATTCAGCACAGTGGTCCATGAACCTTATCATCACAATATTCCATGGCTCTTGCCATCAAAATGCCCCATGGCGCTTGTCATCACAATGCTCCATGACCCCTTGTCATCGCAATGCACCATGGCCCCATTCATCACAATGCTCCCAGACATCTTTCATCACAATTCTCCATGAGCACTTTCATCACAATGCTCCACGTGCCTTGTTCATCACAATGCTCCATGACACCTTTTCATCACAATGCTCCATGACCATTTTCATCACAAGTCTCCATGCCCTTATCATCACAGTGCTCCATGAACCCTTTCATCACAATGCTCCATGGCCCTTCTCATCACAATGCCCCATGACCCCTTCCATCACAATGCTCCATGACCCCTTTCATCAAAATGCGCCATGAACATTGTCATAAGAAAGCTGCATGACCACGTTCATCACAATGCTCCATGACCCCTTTCCTTATAATGCTGATGGCTCTTGTCATCACAAAGCTCCATGGCGCTTGTCATCACAAGGCTCCATGACCACTGTAATCACAATGATCCATGACCCCTTTGATAACAATTCTCCATGACCCCTTTCCTCACAATGATCCTTGGCACTTGTCATCACAATGCTCCATGATCCCGGTAATCACAATGATCCTTGACCACTTTCATCACAATGTTCCATGGCCGCTTTCATCACAAGTCTCCATGCCCTTATCATCACAGTGCTCCATGAACCCTTTCATCACAATGCTCCATGGCCCTTCTCATCACAATGCCCCATGACCCCTTCCATCACAATGCTCCATGACCCCTTTCATCAAAATGCGCCATGAACATTGTCATAAGAAAGCTCCATGACCACGTTCATCACAATGCTCCATGACCCCTTCCCTTATAATGCTGATGGCTCTTGTCATCACAAAGCTCCATGGCGCTTGTCATCACAAGGCTCCATGACCACTGTAATCACAATGATCCATGACCCCTTTGATAACAATTCTCCATGACCCCTTTCCTCACAATGATCCTTGGCACTTGTCATCACAATGCTCCATAACCCCTGTCATCACAATGCCCCATGACCCATTTCCCCACAATGCTCCCTGAGCCATGTCATCACAATGCTACTTGTCTTTCTCATTACAATGCTCCATGTCCCCTATCATCAGTCTTCCATGACCCGTTTAATCACAACTCTCCTTAACACTTTTCTCATAATACTCCATGCCATTGTCATCACAAAGTTTCATGCCCCCTGTCACCACAATGCTCCAAGCCCACTCTCAACACAATGCTCCATGAGACTTGTCTCACAATGCTCCAGGCCCTTTTCAACACAGTGCTCCATGCCCCCTTTCATTACAATGTTCCATGCCCCCTGTCATCACAAGGCTCCATGCCCTTATCATCACAATGCTCCATGACACCTGTCTTCGCAATGTTCCACGCACTTATCATCACAATACTCCTTGACCCTTGTCTAAAATGGTACATGGCGGTGACGTCACAATGTTCCATGCACCCTGTCATTACAAGGCTCCATGACACTTGTCATCACAATGTTACATGGCCCCTATCATACAAAATGCCATATGACCACTTTCATCACAATGCTCCAAGGCCCCTGTCATCAAAATGCCCCATGAACCCAGTCATCACAATGCTCCAGGCCCCCTGTCATCACAATGAGCCATGACACCTTTCATCACAATGCCCCATAACCACTGTCATCACAATGATCCATGGCCCTTGTCATCACAATGCTCCCTGGTGCATGTCATCACAAAGATCCATGACCACTTTCAGCACAATGCTCCATGACCCCTTTCATCAAAATTTTCCATGACCATTGTCATCACAATGCTCCATGAGCCCTGTCATTACAATGCTCCCTGATCCCTGTCATCACCATGATCCATGGCCCTTGTCATCACAGTGCTCCTTTGCTCTTTTCGTAACAATGCTCCATGATCCCTGTCATCACAATGATCCATGATTACTTTCATCACAATTCTCCTTTTTCCCTTTCATCACAATGATCCCTGGAGCTTGTCAAAACAATGCTCCTCGATTCCCTGTAATCACAATGCCCCATGTCCCCTTTCATCACAATGCTCCCAGTCATCTTTAATCACAATTCTCCATGACCACTTTCATCACAATTCTCCACGTGCCCTGTTCATCACAATGCTCCATGACCCCTTTTCATCACAATGCTCCATGACCATTTTCATCACAAGGCTCCATGCTCTTATCATCACAGTGCTCCATGAACCCTTTCATCACAATGCTCCATGGCCCTTCTCATCACAATGCCCCATGACCCCTTCCATCACAATGCTCCATGACCCCTTTCATCAAAATGCGCTATGAACATTGTCATAAGAAAGCTCCATGACCACGTTCATCACAATGCTCCATGACCCCTTTCCTTACAATTCTCCATGGCCCTTGTCATCACAAAGCTCCAGGGCGCTTGTCATCACAAGGCTCCATGACCACTGTAATCACAATGATCCATGACCCCTTTGATAACAATTCTCTATTACCCCTTTCCTCACAATGAGCCTTGGCGCTTGTCATCACAATGCTCCATGATCCCTGTAATCACAATGATCCTTGACCCCTTTCATCACAATGTTCCATGGCCGCTTTCATCACAATGCTCCATAACCCCTGTCATCACAATGCCCCATGACCCATTTCCCCACAATGTTCCCTGAGCCATGTCATCACAATGCTACTTGTCTTTGTCATTACAATGCTCCATGTCCCCTGTAATCAGAGTCTTCCATGACCCCTTTCATCACAACTCTCCTTAACACTTTTCTCACAATGCTCCATGCCATTGTCATCACAAAGTTTCATGCCCCCTCTCACCACAATGCTCCAAGCCCACTCTCAACACAATGCTCCATGAGACTTGCCTCACAATGCTCCATGCTCTTTTCATCAAAGTGCTCCATGCCCCCTGTCATCACAATGCTCCATGCCCCCTTTCATTACAATGTTCCATGCCCCATGTCATCACAAGGCTCCATGCCCTTATCATCACAATGCTCCATGACACCTGTCTTAGCAATGTTCCACGCACTTATCATCACAATACTCCTTGACCCCTGTCTAAAATGCTACATGGCGGTGACATCACAATGTTCCATGCACCCTGTCATTACAAGGCTCCATGACACTTGTCATCACAATGTTCCATGGCCCCTATCATTCAAAATGCCATATGACCACTTTCATCACAATGCTCCAAGGCCCTTTTCATCACAATGCCCCATGAACCCTGTCATCACAATGCTCCAGGCCCCCTGTCATCACAATGAGCCATGACACCTTTCATCACAATGCTCCATAACCACTGTCATCACAATGATCCATGGCCCTTGTCATCACAATGCTCCCTGGTGCATGTCATCACAAAGATCCATGACCACTTTCAGCACAATGCTCCATGACCCCTTTCATCAAAATTCTCCATGACCATTGTCATCACAATGCTCCATGAGCCCTGTCATTACAATGCTCCCTGACCCCTGTCATCACCATGATCCATGGCCCTTGTCATCACAGTGCTCCTTCGCTCTTGTCGTAACAATGCTCCATGATCCCTGTCATCACAATGATCCATGATTCCTTTCATCACAATTCTCCTTTTCCCCTTTCATCACAGTGATCCCTGGAGCTTGTCAAAACAATGCTCCTCGATTCCCTGTAATCACAATGATCCATGACCCCTTTGATGACAATGCTCCATTACCCCACTAATCACAATGATCCATGGTGATTGTCATCACAATGCTCCATGAACCTTGTCATCACAATGCTCCAGGTCGTTGTAATCACAATATTCCATGACCCCTTTCACCACAAAGCTCCAAGATCCCTGTCATCACAATGCCCCATGACTCCTATCATCACAATGCTCCATGGCACTTGTCCTCACAATGCTCCATGACCCCTGTCATCACAATGCTCCATAGCGCTTTTCATCACAATCCTCCATGACCACTTTCATCACAATGCTCCATGACCACTATCATCACAATGCCCCATGAACTCTGTCATCACAATGCTCCATGGCCCTTGTCATCACAATTCTCCATGACCCCTGTCATCACAATGCTCCATGGCCCTTGTCATCACAATGCTCCATGCACTTATCATCACAATTCTCCATGACACTTGTCATCACAGTGCTCCATGGCGCTTGTCATCACAATGATCCAGATCCTTAGTTCCTGTGTTGGGAGTAGTATCATTGCCTCAATTAGGGAAAATGTCAGTGACTGAGTTGGGAGTAGTGTGAGGGCCCTTGTTAGGGACACTGTCAGTGACTGATTTAGCTGTAGTGTCAGGGTTTTAGTTACGTACACTGTCAGAGCCTGAGTTGGGAATAGTGTCAGGGCCTTTGTTATGGACTGTGTCATTGCCTGAGTTAGGAGTGGTGTCAGTGCCTTAGTTAGGGGTAGCATCAGTGCCTTCGTTAGGTATTGTATCAGCGCCTCAGTTAGGAATAGATTCAGGGCCTTATTTTGGGACAGTGTCAGTGCCTGAGTTAGGAGTTTTGTCGGCCTTAGTTAGGGACCTTTTCAGGGCCTGAGTTAGGAGTAATGTCAGGGCCTTCCTTAGGTATTGTATCAGTGCCTGAGTTAGGAATAGTGTCAAGGCCTTAGTTAGGGACATTGCCAGGGCATGATTTAGGAGGAGTGTTAGGGTGTGAGTTATGAACAATGTCAGGGCCTTAGTTAGTGACTGTGTCAGTTCCTGAGTTAGGAGTAGAGTCAGGGCCTAAGTTAGAGACAGTGCCAGTGCTGAGTTCGTAGTAGTATCAGGGCCTTAGTTAGAGACAGTGTCAGGGCCTGAGTTAGGAGTAGTGTTAGAGGCTTTGTTAGGGACAGTGTCAGTGCCTGAGTTAAGTGTAGCGTCACAGCTTTAGTTAGGGCCAGTGTCCGGGCCTTAGTTAAGACCAGTGTCAGGGCCTATGATAGGAATCAGATCAGGGCCTGTGTTACGAGTAGTGCCAGGGACATAGTTAAGGACAGTGTCAGGGCCTGAGTCCTGACTTATTCCTAACTTTCCTCACTAAGGATTTTTGACACTACTGCTAATTCAGGTCCTGATAATATCCCTTACTAAGGCCCTGACCTTTTCCCTGGCTAAGGCCCTGAACTTATCCTAAGTCAGGCCCTGATACTTTCCCTAACAATGGCCCTGGCACTACACTTAACTTAGGCCCCGAAATGATACCTAACAAAGGCTCTGTTGCTAGTCCAAACTAAAGCCCTAAAATTGGTCTTAAATAAGGCCTTGACACTAATCCTAACTCAGGCCCTAACACTGTCCCTAGCTAAGGCCCTGACAGTACGCCTAACTCAGGCCCTCATACGATTCCTAACAATGTCTCTGATGCTAGTCCAAACTAAGGTCCTGAAATTGGACCTAAATAAGGCCTTGACACGAATCGTAACTCAGGCCCTAGCACTGTCCCTAACTAGGTCTCTGACAGTACACCTAAGTCAGACCCTGACACTGTCCCTAAGCAAGGCCCTGACACTACTCCTAACTCAGTCCCTTACACTGTATCTAACAAAGTCACTGCTGCTAGGCCTAACTCAGGCCCTCAAAGTGTCTGTAAGTAAGGCCCTGCTGCCATCACTATGTAAAGTCAAGTCCTGATATTATCCTGAGCTAATATCCTGACCTATGTCTTTCCAAGGTCCTGAAACTGTCCCAAAGTAAGCCCTAATGCTGTCCATAAGTGAAGACCTGAGGCTGTCCCTAACTCAGGCCCTGAAGCTTTCCTTAACTGAAGCCTTGAAGCTGTGACTAACTCAGGCCCTGATCATGTATTTCACGAAGACCTTAATGCTGATCCAGCAAAGACGCTGATGCTGCTCCAAAGTCATGCCCTGACAGTGTGCCCAGCAAAGGGCCTGACGCTAGGCCTCACTCAGGCCCTGTCGCTCTCCCGAAGTCAGGCCCTGACACTGTCACTAACTAAGGCCCTGACTCTACTCCTAACTCAGTCCCGTAAAGTGTACCTAACAAAGGCTCTGATGCTAGTCGTAACTCCGGGCATGACACTGTCTCTAACTAAGGGCTGCTGCCATCAATATCTAAAGTCCTGACATTATCCGGAGCTAATATCCTGACCCATGTCTTACCAAGGTCCTGAAACTCCCCCAAAGTAAGCCCTGATGCTGTCCCTAAGTGAGGCCCTGCAGCTTTCCCTAACTAACTCAGGCCTTGATTCTGTGACTAACTCAGACCATGGTCATATATTTAACTAAGACCCTAAGGCTGATCCAACAGAGGCCCTGAGGCTGCTCCTAAGTCATGCCCTGACAGTGTCCCCAGCTAAGGGTCTGATACTAGGACTCACTCAGACCCTATCGCTCTCCCTAAGTCAGGCTCTGATGCTGTCCCTACCTGAAGCCCTAACACTGGTTCTGAATAAGGCCCTGAGAGTCTCAGTAACAAAGGTCTTCACACTATCCTTAGGTCATTTCCTGACACTATCCCTACATGTTAAACAGACACTGTCACTAGCTAATGTCCTGCCTCTTATGCTAACTGAAGCCCTTAGGCTGTGCCTGCCTCAGGCACTGAATTTAGTCCCAAGACCGTGAAACTGTCCCGAACTAAGGCCTAGATGCTCGTCCTACATCTGGCCCTGACACTGTCCCTAACTAAGGCCCTAACACTATTGCTAACTGAGGACCTGACACTGGACCTATCAGGGGCCCGCTACTCCTAACTAACGCCTTGACACTGTCCCTTACTTAGGCCCTGCTACCATCAATATCTAAAGTCCTGACATTATCCTGAGCTAATATCCTAACTCATCTCTTACCAAGGTCCTGAAACTCTCCCTAAGGAAGCCCTGATGCTCTCCCTAAGTGAGGCCTTGAGGCTGTCCCTAACAGAGGCCCTGATAATATCTTTAACATAGCCCCTGAGGCTGATCCTACTTTGGCTCTTATGTTGCTCCTAAGTCATGCCCTGACACTGTCCCTAGCTAAGGCCCTGACGCTAGGCCTCACTCAGGCCCTGTCGCTCTCCCTAAGTCAGGCTCTGACGCTGTCCCTACCCGAAGCCCTGACACTCACTGGTCCTTAATTAGGCCCTGATGCTCTAAGTAACCAAGGTCTTGACACTATCCCTAGGTCATTTCCTGAAACTATCCCTAGATCTTAACCTAACCTTCTCTTTAGCTAATATCGAGATTAGCTAAAGAGATTCTTTAGAACGAGATTCTTTCATCTTTTGAATATGGTTTTCTTAAAAACATAATTTTATAGTGTTACTAACTTTAAACAAAATGTACTCAACTGCTGTGGAATAGTCCTTCATAGGAGCGTGCATGGTTCACTTCTGCATCTGCTTGTGGTGGTGTTCAAGTTGCTTTCAGCTGTAGATCCTCTTATGCTAGCTAAATCTGTGATTCTGTCCCTAAATGAGGCCCTGAATTTAGGTCCGAGGCCGTGAACCTGTCCCTAACTGAGGCCTGGAAGCGCGTCCTAACGCAGGTCCTGACACTGTCCCTAACTAAGGCCCTGACACTACACCTAACTCCGTCACTGACAGTGTACCTAACAAAGGCTCTGATGCTAGTCCTAACTTAGGCCTGACACTGCCTCTAACTAAGGCCCTGCTGCCGTCAATATCTGAACACCTGACATTATCCTGAGCTAATATCCTGACCCATGTCTTACCAAGGTCCTGAAACTTTCCCAAAGTAAGCCCTGACGCTGTCCCTAAGTGAGACCTTGAGGCTGTTCCTAACAGAGGCCTTGATAATACCTTTAACGAAGACCCTAATGCTGATCGTACAGAGGCCTTTATGCTGCTCCTAAGTCATGCCCTGATACTGTCCCTTACTCAGGCCCCAGGCCTCTGTTGCTGTACCTTTGTTAGGCGCTAACGCTGTCCGTACATCAAGCCCTGGCACTGGTCCTGATTAAGGCCCTCACGCTGCTGCTAACTAAGGCCCTGAGGCTCTCAATGACTAAGGTCTTCTCGTTATCCCTTGGTCATTTCCTTTCACTATCTCTGGCCTGGAACCTGACTCTGTCCCGAGATAATCTCCTGCATCTTATGCTGACTGAAACCCTAATGCTCTCCCTAACTACGGCCCTGACTACGCCTAACTAAGGCCATGACACTGTCTCTAACAAAGGCCCAGAATCTGTCCCTAATATAGGCCCTGCTGCCAGCAATAACTAAAATCCTGACACTCTCCTGAGATAATATCCTGACCCATTTCTAACCAAGGTCTTGACACTCTCCCTAAGAAAGCCCTGTCACTGTCTTTAAGTGAAGACCTGAGGCTGTCCGTAACTCAGGCCCTGAAGCTTTCCCTAACTGAGGCCTTGACGCTGTGACTAACTAGGGCTCTGCTCATCTTTAACTAAGAGCCTAAAGCTGATCCAACAAAGGCACTGATAGTGCTCCTACGTCACTCCCTGACAGTGTCCCCAGCTGAGGGCCTGACATTAGGCCTCACTCAGACCCTGTCGCTCTCCCTAAGTCAGGCCCTGATACTGTCCCTAGCTGAAGCCCTAACACTGGTTCTGAATAAGGCCCTGATATTCTCAGTAACAGAGGTCTTCACACTATCTTTAGGTCATTTCCTGACACGATTCCTAGCCTTCACCCTAACCCTGTCCCGAGTTACTATCCTACATCTTATGCTAACTAAAGACTTTATGCTGTGCCTACCTCAGGCACTGAATTTAGTCCCAAGACCGCTAGACTGTCCCTCACTAGGCTCCATGCCCTTATCGTCACAATGTTCCATGACCACTGTCATCACAATGCTCCATGACCCCTTCCATCACAATGCTCCGTGACCCCTTTCATCAAAATGCGCCATGACCATTGTCATCACAATGCTCCATGACCCCTGGCATCCCAAAGCTCCATGACCACTCTCATCGCAATGCTTCATGACCCTTGTCATTGCAATGCTACATACCATTGTCATCACAATGCTCCATACCCCATGTCATCACATTGGCCCATGACCCTTGTCTCACAATGTTCCATGCTCTTGTGATCATAATGCTCCATGCCCCCTGTCATCACAATGCCCCGTGACTCCTATCATCACAATGCTCCATGTCCCCTGTCATCACAATGCTCCATGACCCCGGTCATCACAGTGCTCCATTACCCTTGTCATCACAATGCTCCAGGTCCCCTGTCATTCACAAAGCCAAATGACCCTTGTCTTCACAATGCTTCATGGCCCTTGTCCTCACAATGCCCCATGACCCCTATCATCAAATTGCTCCATGTCCCCGTTTATCACAATGCTCTAAATTACACCTGTAATCACAGTGCTCCATAACACTTTTCCTCACAATGCTCCATGCCCCTTTTCATCACAATGAGCCATGAAAACTTTCATCAGAATGTTCCATTACCCCTGTCTAATGTCCGCTTACATCACAATGCATCACAATTACCCCTGTAATCACAGTGCTCCATAACCGCTTTCATCACAATGCTCCATTAATCCTTTCATCGCACTGCTCTATGACTTTGTCATCACAATGTTCCATGCCCTTCTCATCACAATGCTCCATGGCCTTTGTCATCACAATGCTCCATGTTCAATGTAATCATAGTGCTCCACGACCCCTGTCATCACAATGTTCCATGAGACATTTCATCACAAACTCCATGACGCTCGTCATCACAATGCTCCATGGCACTTTGCATCACAATGCTCCATGACCACATTCAGCACAGTGGTCCATGAACCTTATCATCACAATATTCCATGGCTCTTGCCATCAAAATGCCCCATGGCGCTTGTCATCACAATGCTCCATGACCCCTTGTCATCGCAATGCACCATGGCCCCATTCATCACAATGCTCCCAGACATCTTTCATCACAATTCTCCATGAGCACTTTCATCACAATGCTCCACGTGCCTTGTTCATCACAATGCTCCATGACACCTTTTCATCACAATGCTCCATGACCATTTTCATCACAAGTCTCCATGCCCTTATCATCACAGTGCTCCATGAACCCTTTCATCACAATGCTCCATGGCCCTTCTCATCACAATGCCCCATGACCCCTTCCATCACAATGCTCCATGACCCCTTTCATCAAAATGCGCCATGAACATTGTCATAAGAAAGCTGCATGACCACGTTCATCACAATGCTCCATGACCCCTTTCCTTATAATGCTGATGGCTCTTGTCATCACAAAGCTCCATGGCGCTTGTCATCACAAGGCTCCATGACCACTGTAATCACAATGATCCATGACCCCTTTGATAACAATTCTCCATGACCCCTTTCCTCACAATGATCCTTGGCACTTGTCATCACAATGCTCCATGATCCCGGTAATCACAATGATCCTTGACCACTTTCATCACAATGTTCCATGGCCGCTTTCATCACAAGTCTCCATGCCCTTATCATCACAGTGCTCCATGAACCCTTTCATCACAATGCTCCATGGCCCTTCTCATCACAATGCCCCATGACCCCTTCCATCACAATGCTCCATGACCCCTTTCATCAAAATGCGCCATGAACATTGTCATAAGAAAGCTCCATGACCACGTTCATCACAATGCTCCATGACCCCTTCCCTTATAATGCTGATGGCTCTTGTCATCACAAAGCTCCATGGCGCTTGTCATCACAAGGCTCCATGACCACTGTAATCACAATGATCCATGACCCCTTTGATAACAATTCTCCATGACCCCTTTCCTCACAATGATCCTTGGCACTTGTCATCACAATGCTCCATAACCCCTGTCATCACAATGCCCCATGACCCATTTCCCCACAATGCTCCCTGAGCCATGTCATCACAATGCTACTTGTCTTTCTCATTACAATGCTCCATGTCCCCTATCATCAGTCTTCCATGACCCGTTTAATCACAACTCTCCTTAACACTTTTCTCATAATACTCCATGCCATTGTCATCACAAAGTTTCATGCCCCCTGTCACCACAATGCTCCAAGCCCACTCTCAACACAATGCTCCATGAGACTTGTCTCACAATGCTCCAGGCCCTTTTCAACACAGTGCTCCATGCCCCCTTTCATTACAATGTTCCATGCCCCCTGTCATCACAAGGCTCCATGCCCTTATCATCACAATGCTCCATGACACCTGTCTTCGCAATGTTCCACGCACTTATCATCACAATACTCCTTGACCCTTGTCTAAAATGGTACATGGCGGTGACGTCACAATGTTCCATGCACCCTGTCATTACAAGGCTCCATGACACTTGTCATCACAATGTTACATGGCCCCTATCATACAAAATGCCATATGACCACTTTCATCACAATGCTCCAAGGCCCCTGTCATCAAAATGCCCCATGAACCCAGTCATCACAATGCTCCAGGCCCCCTGTCATCACAATGAGCCATGACACCTTTCATCACAATGCCCCATAACCACTGTCATCACAATGATCCATGGCCCTTGTCATCACAATGCTCCCTGGTGCATGTCATCACAAAGATCCATGACCACTTTCAGCACAATGCTCCATGACCCCTTTCATCAAAATTTTCCATGACCATTGTCATCACAATGCTCCATGAGCCCTGTCATTACAATGCTCCCTGATCCCTGTCATCACCATGATCCATGGCCCTTGTCATCACAGTGCTCCTTTGCTCTTTTCGTAACAATGCTCCATGATCCCTGTCATCACAATGATCCATGATTACTTTCATCACAATTCTCCTTTTTCCCTTTCATCACAATGATCCCTGGAGCTTGTCAAAACAATGCTCCTCGATTCCCTGTAATCACAATGCCCCATGTCCCCTTTCATCACAATGCTCCCAGTCATCTTTAATCACAATTCTCCATGACCACTTTCATCACAATTCTCCACGTGCCCTGTTCATCACAATGCTCCATGACCCCTTTTCATCACAATGCTCCATGACCATTTTCATCACAAGGCTCCATGCTCTTATCATCACAGTGCTCCATGAACCCTTTCATCACAATGCTCCATGGCCCTTCTCATCACAATGCCCCATGACCCCTTCCATCACAATGCTCCATGACCCCTTTCATCAAAATGCGCTATGAACATTGTCATAAGAAAGCTCCATGACCACGTTCATCACAATGCTCCATGACCCCTTTCCTTACAATTCTCCATGGCCCTTGTCATCACAAAGCTCCAGGGCGCTTGTCATCACAAGGCTCCATGACCACTGTAATCACAATGATCCATGACCCCTTTGATAACAATTCTCTATTACCCCTTTCCTCACAATGAGCCTTGGCGCTTGTCATCACAATGCTCCATGATCCCTGTAATCACAATGATCCTTGACCCCTTTCATCACAATGTTCCATGGCCGCTTTCATCACAATGCTCCATAACCCCTGTCATCACAATGCCCCATGACCCATTTCCCCACAATGTTCCCTGAGCCATGTCATCACAATGCTACTTGTCTTTGTCATTACAATGCTCCATGTCCCCTGTAATCAGAGTCTTCCATGACCCCTTTCATCACAACTCTCCTTAACACTTTTCTCACAATGCTCCATGCCATTGTCATCACAAAGTTTCATGCCCCCTCTCACCACAATGCTCCAAGCCCACTCTCAACACAATGCTCCATGAGACTTGCCTCACAATGCTCCATGCTCTTTTCATCAAAGTGCTCCATGCCCCCTGTCATCACAATGCTCCATGCCCCCTTTCATTACAATGTTCCATGCCCCATGTCATCACAAGGCTCCATGCCCTTATCATCACAATGCTCCATGACACCTGTCTTAGCAATGTTCCACGCACTTATCATCACAATACTCCTTGACCCCTGTCTAAAATGCTACATGGCGGTGACATCACAATGTTCCATGCACCCTGTCATTACAAGGCTCCATGACACTTGTCATCACAATGTTCCATGGCCCCTATCATTCAAAATGCCATATGACCACTTTCATCACAATGCTCCAAGGCCCTTTTCATCACAATGCCCCATGAACCCTGTCATCACAATGCTCCAGGCCCCCTGTCATCACAATGAGCCATGACACCTTTCATCACAATGCTCCATAACCACTGTCATCACAATGATCCATGGCCCTTGTCATCACAATGCTCCCTGGTGCATGTCATCACAAAGATCCATGACCACTTTCAGCACAATGCTCCATGACCCCTTTCATCAAAATTCTCCATGACCATTGTCATCACAATGCTCCATGAGCCCTGTCATTACAATGCTCCCTGACCCCTGTCATCACCATGATCCATGGCCCTTGTCATCACAGTGCTCCTTCGCTCTTGTCGTAACAATGCTCCATGATCCCTGTCATCACAATGATCCATGATTCCTTTCATCACAATTCTCCTTTTCCCCTTTCATCACAGTGATCCCTGGAGCTTGTCAAAACAATGCTCCTCGATTCCCTGTAATCACAATGATCCATGACCCCTTTGATGACAATGCTCCATTACCCCACTAATCACAATGATCCATGGTGATTGTCATCACAATGCTCCATGAACCTTGTCATCACAATGCTCCAGGTCGTTGTAATCACAATATTCCATGACCCCTTTCACCACAAAGCTCCAAGATCCCTGTCATCACAATGCCCCATGACTCCTATCATCACAATGCTCCATGGCACTTGTCCTCACAATGCTCCATGACCCCTGTCATCACAATGCTCCATAGCGCTTTTCATCACAATCCTCCATGACCACTTTCATCACAATGCTCCATGACCACTATCATCACAATGCCCCATGAACTCTGTCATCACAATGCTCCATGGCCCTTGTCATCACAATTCTCCATGACCCCTGTCATCACAATGCTCCATGGCCCTTGTCATCACAATGCTCCATGCACTTATCATCACAATTCTCCATGACACTTGTCATCACAGTGCTCCATGGCGCTTGTCATCACAATGATCCAGATCCTTAGTTCCTGTGTTGGGAGTAGTATCATTGCCTCAATTAGGGAAAATGTCAGTGACTGAGTTGGGAGTAGTGTGAGGGCCCTTGTTAGGGACACTGTCAGTGACTGATTTAGCTGTAGTGTCAGGGTTTTAGTTACGTACACTGTCAGAGCCTGAGTTGGGAATAGTGTCAGGGCCTTTGTTATGGACTGTGTCATTGCCTGAGTTAGGAGTGGTGTCAGTGCCTTAGTTAGGGGTAGCATCAGTGCCTTCGTTAGGTATTGTATCAGCGCCTCAGTTAGGAATAGATTCAGGGCCTTATTTTGGGACAGTGTCAGTGCCTGAGTTAGGAGTTTTGTCGGCCTTAGTTAGGGACCTTTTCAGGGCCTGAGTTAGGAGTAATGTCAGGGCCTTCCTTAGGTATTGTATCAGTGCCTGAGTTAGGAATAGTGTCAAGGCCTTAGTTAGGGACATTGCCAGGGCATGATTTAGGAGGAGTGTTAGGGTGTGAGTTATGAACAATGTCAGGGCCTTAGTTAGTGACTGTGTCAGTTCCTGAGTTAGGAGTAGAGTCAGGGCCTAAGTTAGAGACAGTGCCAGTGCTGAGTTCGTAGTAGTATCAGGGCCTTAGTTAGAGACAGTGTCAGGGCCTGAGTTAGGAGTAGTGTTAGAGGCTTTGTTAGGGACAGTGTCAGTGCCTGAGTTAAGTGTAGCGTCACAGCTTTAGTTAGGGCCAGTGTCCGGGCCTTAGTTAAGACCAGTGTCAGGGCCTATGATAGGAATCAGATCAGGGCCTGTGTTACGAGTAGTGCCAGGGACATAGTTAAGGACAGTGTCAGGGCCTGAGTCCTGACTTATTCCTAACTTTCCTCACTAAGGATTTTTGACACTACTGCTAATTCAGGTCCTGATAATATCCCTTACTAAGGCCCTGACCTTTTCCCTGGCTAAGGCCCTGAACTTATCCTAAGTCAGGCCCTGATACTTTCCCTAACAATGGCCCTGGCACTACACTTAACTTAGGCCCCGAAATGATACCTAACAAAGGCTCTGTTGCTAGTCCAAACTAAAGCCCTAAAATTGGTCTTAAATAAGGCCTTGACACTAATCCTAACTCAGGCCCTAACACTGTCCCTAGCTAAGGCCCTGACAGTACGCCTAACTCAGGCCCTCATACGATTCCTAACAATGTCTCTGATGCTAGTCCAAACTAAGGTCCTGAAATTGGACCTAAATAAGGCCTTGACACGAATCGTAACTCAGGCCCTAGCACTGTCCCTAACTAGGTCTCTGACAGTACACCTAAGTCAGACCCTGACACTGTCCCTAAGCAAGGCCCTGACACTACTCCTAACTCAGTCCCTTACACTGTATCTAACAAAGTCACTGCTGCTAGGCCTAACTCAGGCCCTCAAAGTGTCTGTAAGTAAGGCCCTGCTGCCATCACTATGTAAAGTCAAGTCCTGATATTATCCTGAGCTAATATCCTGACCTATGTCTTTCCAAGGTCCTGAAACTGTCCCAAAGTAAGCCCTAATGCTGTCCATAAGTGAAGACCTGAGGCTGTCCCTAACTCAGGCCCTGAAGCTTTCCTTAACTGAAGCCTTGAAGCTGTGACTAACTCAGGCCCTGATCATGTATTTCACGAAGACCTTAATGCTGATCCAGCAAAGACGCTGATGCTGCTCCAAAGTCATGCCCTGACAGTGTGCCCAGCAAAGGGCCTGATGCTAGGCCTCACTCAGGCCCTGTCGCTCTCCCGAAGTCAGGCCCTGACACTGTCACTAACTAAGGCCCTGACTCTACTCCTAACTCAGTCCCGTAAAGTGTACCTAACAAAGGCTCTGATGCTAGTCGTAACTCCGGGCATGACACTGTCTCTAACTAAGGGCTGCTGCCATCAATATCTAAAGTCCTGACATTATCCGGAGCTAATATCCTGACCCATGTCTTACCAAGGTCCTGAAACTCCCCCAAAGTAAGCCCTGATGCTGTCCCTAAGTGAGGCCCTGCAGCTTTCCCTAACTAACTCAGGCCTTGATTCTGTGACTAACTCAGACCATGGTCATATATTTAACTAAGACCCTAAGGCTGATCCAACAGAGGCCCTGAGGCTGCTCCTAAGTCATGCCCTGACAGTGTCCCCAGCTAAGGGTCTGATACTAGGACTCACTCAGACCCTATCGCTCTCCCTAAGTCAGGCTCTGATGCTGTCCCTACCTGAAGCCCTAACACTGGTTCTGAATAAGGCCCTGAGAGTCTCAGTAACAAAGGTCTTCACACTATCCTTAGGTCATTTCCTGACACTATCCCTACATGTTAAACAGACACTGTCACTAGCTAATGTCCTGCCTCTTATGCTAACTGAAGCCCTTAGGCTGTGCCTGCCTCAGGCACTGAATTTAGTCCCAAGACCGTGAAACTGTCCCGAACTAAGGCCTAGATGCTCGTCCTACATCTGGCCCTGACACTGTCCCTAACTAAGGCCCTAACACTATTGCTAACTGAGGACCTGACACTGGACCTATCAGGGGCCCACTACTCCTAACTAACGCCTTGACACTGTCCCTTACTTAGGCCCTGCTACCATCAATATCTAAAGTCCTGACATTATCCTGAGCTAATATCCTAACTCATCTCTTACCAAGGTCCTGAAACTCTCCCTAAGGAAGCCCTGATGCTCTCCCTAAGTGAGGCCTTGAGGCTGTCCCTAACAGAGGCCCTGATAATATCTTTAACATAGCCCCTGAGGCTGATCCTACTTTGGCTCTTATGTTGCTCCTAAGTCATGCCCTGACACTGTCCCTAGCTAAGGCCCTGACGCTAGGCCTCACTCAGGCCCTGTCGCTCTCCCTAAGTCAGGCTCTGACGCTGTCCCTACCCGAAGCCCTGACACTCACTGGTCCTTAATTAGGCCCTGATGCTCTAAGTAACCAAGGTCTTGACACTATCCCTAGGTCATTTCCTGAAACTATCCCTAGATCTTAACCTAACCTTCTCTTTAGCTAATATCGAGATTAGCTAAAGAGATTCTTTAGAACGAGATTCTTTCATCTTTTGAATATGGTTTTCTTAAAAACATAATTTTATAGTGTTACTAACTTTAAACAAAATGTACTCAACTGCTGTGGAATAGTCCTTCATAGGAGCGTGCATGGTTCACTTCTGCATCTGCTTGTGGTGGTGTTCAAGTTGCTTTCAGCTGTAGATCCTCTTATGCTAGCTAAATCTGTGATTCTGTCCCTAAATGAGGCCCTGAATTTAGGTCCGAGGCCGTGAACCTGTCCCTAACTGAGGCCTGGAAGCGCGTCCTAACGCAGGTCCTGACACTGTCCCTAACTAAGGCCCTGACACTACACCTAACTCCGTCACTGACAGTGTACCTAACAAAGGCTCTGATGCTAGTCCTAACTTAGGCCTGACACTGCCTCTAACTAAGGCCCTGCTGCCGTCAATATCTGAACACCTGACATTATCCTGAGCTAATATCCTGACCCATGTCTTACCAAGGTCCTGAAACTTTCCCAAAGTAAGCCCTGACGCTGTCCCTAAGTGAGACCTTGAGGCTGTTCCTAACAGAGGCCTTGATAATACCTTTAACGAAGACCCTAATGCTGATCGTACAGAGGCCTTTATGCTGCTCCTAAGTCATGCCCTGATACTGTCCCTTACTCAGGCCCCAGGCCTCTGTTGCTGTACCTTTGTTAGGCGCTAACGCTGTCCGTACATCAAGCCCTGGCACTGGTCCTGATTAAGGCCCTCACGCTGCTGCTAACTAAGGCCCTGAGGCTCTCAATGACTAAGGTCTTCTCGTTATCCCTTGGTCATTTCCTTTCACTATCTCTGGCCTGGAACCTGACTCTGTCCCGAGATAATCTCCTGCATCTTATGCTGACTGAAACCCTAATGCTCTCCCTAACTACGGCCCTGACTACGCCTAACTAAGGCCATGACACTGTCTCTAACAAAGGCCCAGAATCTGTCCCTAATATAGGCCCTGCTGCCAGCAATAACTAAAATCCTGACACTCTCCTGAGATAATATCCTGACCCATTTCTAACCAAGGTCTTGACACTCTCCCTAAGAAAGCCCTGTCACTGTCTTTAAGTGAAGACCTGAGGCTGTCCGTAACTCAGGCCCTGAAGCTTTCCCTAACTGAGGCCTTGACGCTGTGACTAACTAGGGCTCTGCTCATGTTTAACTAAGAGCCTAAAGCTGATCCAACAAAGGCACTGATAGTGCTCCTACGTCACTCCCTGACAGTGTCCCCAGCTGAGGGCCTGACATTAGGCCTCACTCAGACCCTGTCGCTCTCCCTAAGTCAGGCCCTGATACTGTCCCTAGCTGAAGCCCTAACACTGGTTCTGAATAAGGCCCTGATATTCTCAGTAACAGAGGTCTTCACACTATCTTTAGGTCATTTCCTGACACGATTCCTAGCCTTCACCCTAACCCTGTCCCGAGTTACTATCCTACATCTTATGCTAACTAAAGACTTTATGCTGTGCCTACCTCAGGCACTGAATTTAGTCCCAAGACCGCTAGACTGTCCCTCACTAGGCTCCATGCCCTTATCGTCACAATGTTCCATGACCACTGTCATCACAATGCTCCATGACCCCTTCCATCACAATGCTCCGTGACCCCTTTCATCAAAATGCGCCATGACCATTGTCATCACAATGCTCCATGACCCCTGGCATCCCAAAGCTCCATGACCACTCTCATCGCAATGCTTCATGACCCTTGTCATTGCAATGCTACATACCATTGTCATCACAATGCTCCATACCCCATGTCATCACATTGTCCCATGACCCTTGTCTCACAATGTTCCATGCTCTTGTGATCATAATGCTCCATGCCCCCTGTCATCACAATGCCCCGTGACTCCTATCATCACAATGCTCCATGTCCCCTGTCATCACAATGCTCCATGACCCCGGTCATCACAGTGCTCCATTACCCTTGTCATCACAATGCTCCAGGTCCCCTGTCATTCACAAAGCCAAATGACCCTTGTCTTCACAATGCTTCATGGCCCTTGTCCTCACAATGCCCCATGACCCCTATCATCAAATTGCTCCATGTCCCCGTTTATCACAATGCTCTAAATTACACCTGTAATCACAGTGCTCCATAACACTTTTCCTCACAATGCTCCATGCCCCTTTTCATCACAATGAGCCATGAAAACTTTCATCAGAATGTTCCATTACCCCTGTCTAATGTCCGCTTACATCACAATGCATCACAATTACCCCTGTAATCACAGTGCTCCATAACCGCTTTCATCACAATGCTCCATTAATCCTTTCATCGCACTGCTCTATGACTTTGTCATCACAATGTTCCATGCCCTTCTCATCACAATGCTCCATGGCCTTTGTCATCACAATGCTCCATGTTCAATGTAATCATAGTGCTCCACGACCCCTGTCATCACAATGTTCCATGAGACATTTCATCACAAACTCCATGACGCTCGTCATCACAATGCTCCATGGCACTTTGCATCACAATGCTCCATGACCACATTCAGCACAGTGGTCCATGAACCTTATCATCACAATATTCCATGGCTCTTGCCATCAAAATGCCCCATGGCGCTTGTCATCACAATGCTCCATGACCCCTTGTCATCGCAATGCACCATGGCCCCATTCATCACAATGCTCCCAGACATCTTTCATCACAATTCTCCATGAGCACTTTCATCACAATGCTCCACGTGCCTTGTTCATCACAATGCTCCATGACACCTTTTCATCACAATGCTCCATGACCATTTTCATCACAAGTCTCCATGCCCTTATCATCACAGTGCTCCATGAACCCTTTCATCACAATGCTCCATGGCCCTTCTCATCACAATGCCCCATGACCCCTTCCATCACAATGCTCCATGACCCCTTTCATCAAAATGCGCCATGAACATTGTCATAAGAAAGCTGCATGACCACGTTCATCACAATGCTCCATGACCCCTTTCCTTATAATGCTGATGGCTCTTGTCATCACAAAGCTCCATGGCGCTTGTCATCACAAGGCTCCATGACCACTGTAATCACAATGATCCATGACCCCTTTGATAACAATTCTCCATGACCCCTTTCCTCACAATGATCCTTGGCACTTGTCATCACAATGCTCCATGATCCCGGTAATCACAATGATCCTTGACCACTTTCATCACAATGTTCCATGGCCGCTTTCATCACAAGTCTCCATGCCCTTATCATCACAGTGCTCCATGAACCCTTTCATCACAATGCTCCATGGCCCTTCTCATCACAATGCCCCATGACCCCTTCCATCACAATGCTCCATGACCCCTTTCATCAAAATGCGCCATGAACATTGTCATAAGAAAGCTCCATGACCACGTTCATCACAATGCTCCATGACCCCTTCCCTTATAATGCTGATGGCTCTTGTCATCACAAAGCTCCATGGCGCTTGTCATCACAAGGCTCCATGACCACTGTAATCACAATGATCCATGACCCCTTTGATAACAATTCTCCATGACCCCTTTCCTCACAATGATCCTTGGCACTTGTCATCACAATGCTCCATAACCCCTGTCATCACAATGCCCCATGACCCATTTCCCCACAATGCTCCCTGAGCCATGTCATCACAATGCTACTTGTCTTTCTCATTACAATGCTCCATGTCCCCTATCATCAGTCTTCCATGACCCGTTTAATCACAACTCTCCTTAACACTTTTCTCATAATACTCCATGCCATTGTCATCACAAAGTTTCATGCCCCCTGTCACCACAATGCTCCAAGCCCACTCTCAACACAATGCTCCATGAGACTTGTCTCACAATGCTCCAGGCCCTTTTCAACACAGTGCTCCATGCCCCCTTTCATTACAATGTTCCATGCCCCCTGTCATCACAAGGCTCCATGCCCTTATCATCACAATGCTCCATGACACCTGTCTTCGCAATGTTCCACGCACTTATCATCACAATACTCCTTGACCCTTGTCTAAAATGGTACATGGCGGTGACGTCACAATGTTCCATGCACCCTGTCATTACAAGGCTCCATGACACTTGTCATCACAATGTTACATGGCCCCTATCATACAAAATGCCATATGACCACTTTCATCACAATGCTCCAAGGCCCCTGTCATCAAAATGCCCCATGAACCCAGTCATCACAATGCTCCAGGCCCCCTGTCATCACAATGAGCCATGACACCTTTCATCACAATGCCCCATAACCACTGTCATCACAATGATCCATGGCCCTTGTCATCACAATGCTCCCTGGTGCATGTCATCACAAAGATCCATGACCACTTTCAGCACAATGCTCCATGACCCCTTTCATCAAAATTTTCCATGACCATTGTCATCACAATGCTCCATGAGCCCTGTCATTACAATGCTCCCTGATCCCTGTCATCACCATGATCCATGGCCCTTGTCATCACAGTGCTCCTTTGCTCTTTTCGTAACAATGCTCCATGATCCCTGTCATCACAATGATCCATGATTACTTTCATCACAATTCTCCTTTTTCCCTTTCATCACAATGATCCCTGGAGCTTGTCAAAACAATGCTCCTCGATTCCCTGTAATCACAATGCCCCATGTCCCCTTTCATCACAATGCTCCCAGTCATCTTTAATCACAATTCTCCATGACCACTTTCATCACAATTCTCCACGTGCCCTGTTCATCACAATGCTCCATGACCCCTTTTCATCACAATGCTCCATGACCATTTTCATCACAAGGCTCCATGCTCTTATCATCACAGTGCTCCATGAACCCTTTCATCACAATGCTCCATGGCCCTTCTCATCACAATGCCCCATGACCCCTTCCATCACAATGCTCCATGACCCCTTTCATCAAAATGCGCTATGAACATTGTCATAAGAAAGCTCCATGACCACGTTCATCACAATGCTCCATGACCCCTTTCCTTACAATTCTCCATGGCCCTTGTCATCACAAAGCTCCAGGGCGCTTGTCATCACAAGGCTCCATGACCACTGTAATCACAATGATCCATGACCCCTTTGATAACAATTCTCTATTACCCCTTTCCTCACAATGAGCCTTGGCGCTTGTCATCACAATGCTCCATGATCCCTGTAATCACAATGATCCTTGACCCCTTTCATCACAATGTTCCATGGCCGCTTTCATCACAATGCTCCATAACCCCTGTCATCACAATGCCCCATGACCCATTTCCCCACAATGTTCCCTGAGCCATGTCATCACAATGCTACTTGTCTTTGTCATTACAATGCTCCATGTCCCCTGTAATCAGAGTCTTCCATGACCCCTTTCATCACAACTCTCCTTAACACTTTTCTCACAATGCTCCATGCCATTGTCATCACAAAGTTTCATGCCCCCTCTCACCACAATGCTCCAAGCCCACTCTCAACACAATGCTCCATGAGACTTGCCTCACAATGCTCCATGCTCTTTTCATCAAAGTGCTCCATGCCCCCTGTCATCACAATGCTCCATGCCCCCTTTCATTACAATGTTCCATGCCCCATGTCATCACAAGGCTCCATGCCCTTATCATCACAATGCTCCATGACACCTGTCTTAGCAATGTTCCACGCACTTATCATCACAATACTCCTTGACCCCTGTCTAAAATGCTACATGGCGGTGACATCACAATGTTCCATGCACCCTGTCATTACAAGGCTCCATGACACTTGTCATCACAATGTTCCATGGCCCCTATCATTCAAAATGCCATATGACCACTTTCATCACAATGCTCCAAGGCCCTTTTCATCACAATGCCCCATGAACCCTGTCATCACAATGCTCCAGGCCCCCTGTCATCACAATGAGCCATGACACCTTTCATCACAATGCTCCATAACCACTGTCATCACAATGATCCATGGCCCTTGTCATCACAATGCTCCCTGGTGCATGTCATCACAAAGATCCATGACCACTTTCAGCACAATGCTCCATGACCCCTTTCATCAAAATTCTCCATGACCATTGTCATCACAATGCTCCATGAGCCCTGTCATTACAATGCTCCCTGACCCCTGTCATCACCATGATCCATGGCCCTTGTCATCACAGTGCTCCTTCGCTCTTGTCGTAACAATGCTCCATGATCCCTGTCATCACAATGATCCATGATTCCTTTCATCACAATTCTCCTTTTCCCCTTTCATCACAGTGATCCCTGGAGCTTGTCAAAACAATGCTCCTCGATTCCCTGTAATCACAATGATCCATGACCCCTTTGATGACAATGCTCCATTACCCCACTAATCACAATGATCCATGGTGATTGTCATCACAATGCTCCATGAACCTTGTCATCACAATGCTCCAGGTCGTTGTAATCACAATATTCCATGACCCCTTTCACCACAAAGCTCCAAGATCCCTGTCATCACAATGCCCCATGACTCCTATCATCACAATGCTCCATGGCACTTGTCCTCACAATGCTCCATGACCCCTGTCATCACAATGCTCCATAGCGCTTTTCATCACAATCCTCCATGACCACTTTCATCACAATGCTCCATGACCACTATCATCACAATGCCCCATGAACTCTGTCATCACAATGCTCCATGGCCCTTGTCATCACAATTCTCCATGACCCCTGTCATCACAATGCTCCATGGCCCTTGTCATCACAATGCTCCATGCACTTATCATCACAATTCTCCATGACACTTGTCATCACAGTGCTCCATGGCGCTTGTCATCACAATGATCCAGATCCTTAGTTCCTGTGTTGGGAGTAGTATCATTGCCTCAATTAGGGAAAATGTCAGTGACTGAGTTGGGAGTAGTGTGAGGGCCCTTGTTAGGGACACTGTCAGTGACTGATTTAGCTGTAGTGTCAGGGTTTTAGTTACGTACACTGTCAGAGCCTGAGTTGGGAATAGTGTCAGGGCCTTTGTTATGGACTGTGTCATTGCCTGAGTTAGGAGTGGTGTCAGTGCCTTAGTTAGGGGTAGCATCAGTGCCTTCGTTAGGTATTGTATCAGCGCCTCAGTTAGGAATAGATTCAGGGCCTTATTTTGGGACAGTGTCAGTGCCTGAGTTAGGAGTTTTGTCGGCCTTAGTTAGGGACCTTTTCAGGGCCTGAGTTAGGAGTAATGTCAGGGCCTTCCTTAGGTATTGTATCAGTGCCTGAGTTAGGAATAGTGTCAAGGCCTTAGTTAGGGACATTGCCAGGGCATGATTTAGGAGGAGTGTTAGGGTGTGAGTTATGAACAATGTCAGGGCCTTAGTTAGTGACTGTGTCAGTTCCTGAGTTAGGAGTAGAGTCAGGGCCTAAGTTAGAGACAGTGCCAGTGCTGAGTTCGTAGTAGTATCAGGGCCTTAGTTAGAGACAGTGTCAGGGCCTGAGTTAGGAGTAGTGTTAGAGGCTTTGTTAGGGACAGTGTCAGTGCCTGAGTTAAGTGTAGCGTCACAGCTTTAGTTAGGGCCAGTGTCCGGGCCTTAGTTAAGACCAGTGTCAGGGCCTATGATAGGAATCAGATCAGGGCCTGTGTTACGAGTAGTGCCAGGGACATAGTTAAGGACAGTGTCAGGGCCTGAGTCCTGACTTATTCCTAACTTTCCTCACTAAGGATTTTTGACACTACTGCTAATTCAGGTCCTGATAATATCCCTTACTAAGGCCCTGACCTTTTCCCTGGCTAAGGCCCTGAACTTATCCTAAGTCAGGCCCTGATACTTTCCCTAACAATGGCCCTGGCACTACACTTAACTTAGGCCCCGAAATGATACCTAACAAAGGCTCTGTTGCTAGTCCAAACTAAAGCCCTAAAATTGGTCTTAAATAAGGCCTTGACACTAATCCTAACTCAGGCCCTAACACTGTCCCTAGCTAAGGCCCTGACAGTACGCCTAACTCAGGCCCTCATACGATTCCTAACAATGTCTCTGATGCTAGTCCAAACTAAGGTCCTGAAATTGGACCTAAATAAGGCCTTGACACGAATCGTAACTCAGGCCCTAGCACTGTCCCTAACTAGGTCTCTGACAGTACACCTAAGTCAGACCCTGACACTGTCCCTAAGCAAGGCCCTGACACTACTCCTAACTCAGTCCCTTACACTGTATCTAACAAAGTCACTGCTGCTAGGCCTAACTCAGGCCCTCAAAGTGTCTGTAAGTAAGGCCCTGCTGCCATCACTATGTAAAGTCAAGTCCTGATATTATCCTGAGCTAATATCCTGACCTATGTCTTTCCAAGGTCCTGAAACTGTCCCAAAGTAAGCCCTAATGCTGTCCATAAGTGAAGACCTGAGGCTGTCCCTAACTCAGGCCCTGAAGCTTTCCTTAACTGAAGCCTTGAAGCTGTGACTAACTCAGGCCCTGATCATGTATTTCACGAAGACCTTAATGCTGATCCAGCAAAGACGCTGATGCTGCTCCAAAGTCATGCCCTGACAGTGTGCCCAGCAAAGGGCCTGATGCTAGGCCTCACTCAGGCCCTGTCGCTCTCCCGAAGTCAGGCCCTGACACTGTCACTAACTAAGGCCCTGACTCTACTCCTAACTCAGTCCCGTAAAGTGTACCTAACAAAGGCTCTGATGCTAGTCGTAACTCCGGGCATGACACTGTCTCTAACTAAGGGCTGCTGCCATCAATATCTAAAGTCCTGACATTATCCGGAGCTAATATCCTGACCCATGTCTTACCAAGGTCCTGAAACTCCCCCAAAGTAAGCCCTGACGCTGTCCCTAAGTGAGGCCCTGCAGCTTTCCCTAACTAACTCAGGCCTTGATTCTGTGACTAACTCAGACCATGGTCATATATTTAACTAAGACCCTAAGGCTGATCCAACAGAGGCCCTGAGGCTGCTCCTAAGTCATGCCCTGACAGTGTCCCCAGCTAAGGGTCTGATACTAGGACTCACTCAGACCCTATCGCTCTCCCTAAGTCAGGCTCTGATGCTGTCCCTACCTGAAGCCCTAACACTGGTTCTGAATAAGGCCCTGAGAGTCTCAGTAACAAAGGTCTTCACACTATCCTTAGGTCATTTCCTGACACTATCCCTACATGTTAAACAGACACTGTCACTAGCTAATGTCCTGCCTCTTATGCTAACTGAAGCCCTTAGGCTGTGCCTGCCTCAGGCACTGAATTTAGTCCCAAGACCGTGAAACTGTCCCGAACTAAGGCCTAGATGCTCGTCCTACATCTGGCCCTGACACTGTCCCTAACTAAGGCCCTAACACTATTGCTAACTGAGGACCTGACACTGGACCTATCAGGGGCCCGCTACTCCTAACTAACGCCTTGACACTGTCCCTTACTTAGGCCCTGCTACCATCAATATCTAAAGTCCTGACATTATCCTGAGCTAATATCCTAACTCATCTCTTACCAAGGTCCTGAAACTCTCCCTAAGGAAGACCTGATGCTCTCCCTAAGTGAGGCCTTGAGGCTGTCCCTAACAGAGGCCCTGATAATATCTTTAACATAGCCCCTGAGGCTGATCCTACTTTGGCTCTTATGTTGCTCCTAAGTCATGCCCTGACACTGTCCCTAGCTAAGGCCCTGACGCTAGGCCTCACTCAGGCCCTGTCGCTCTCCCTAAGTCAGGCTCTGACGCTGTCCCTACCCGAAGCCCTGACACTCACTGGTCCTTAATTAGGCCCTGATGCTCTAAGTAACCAAGGTCTTGACACTATCCCTAGGTCATTTCCTGAAACTATCCCTAGATCTTAACCTAACCTTCTCTTTAGCTAATATCGAGATTAGCTAAAGAGATTCTTTAGAACGAGATTCTTTCATCTTTTGAATATGGTTTTCTTAAAAACATAATTTTATAGTGTTACTAACTTTAAACAAAATGTACTCAACTGCTGTGGAATAGTCCTTCATAGGAGCGTGCATGGTTCACTTCTGCATCTGCTTGTGGTGGTGTTCAAGTTGCTTTCAGCTGTAGATCCTCTTATGCTAGCTAAATCTGTGATTCTGTCCCTAAATGAGGCCCTGAATTTAGGTCCGAGGCCGTGAACCTGTCCCTAACTGAGGCCTGGAAGCGCGTCCTAACGCAGGTCCTGACACTGTCCCTAACTAAGGCCCTGACACTACACCTAACTCCGTCACTGACACTGTACCTAACAAAGGCTCTGATGCTAGTCCTAACTTAGGCCTGACACTGCCTCTAACTAAGGCCCTGCTGCCGTCAATATCTGAACACCTGACATTATCCTGAGCTAATATCCTGACCCATGTCTTACCAAGGTCCTGAAACTTTCCCAAAGTAAGCCCTGACGCTGTCCCTAAGTGAGACCTTGAGGCTGTTCCTAACAGAGGCCTTGATAATACCTTTAACGAAGACCCTAATGCTGATCGTACAGAGGCCTTTATGCTGCTCCTAAGTCATGCCCTGATACTGTCCCTTACTCAGGCCCCAGGCCTCTGTTGCTGTACCTTTGTTAGGCGCTAACGCTGTCCGTACATCAAGCCCTGGCACTGGTCCTGATTAAGGCCCTCACGCTGCTGCTAACTAAGGCCCTGAGGCTCTCAATGACTAAGGTCTTCTCGTTATCCCTTGGTCATTTCCTTTCACTATCTCTGGCCTGGAACCTGACTCTGTCCCGAGATAATCTCCTGCATCTTATGCTGACTGAAACCCTAATGCTCTCCCTAACTACGGCCCTGACTACGCCTAACTAAGGCCATGACACTGTCTCTAACAAAGGCCCAGAATCTGTCCCTAATATAGGCCCTGCTGCCAGCAATAACTAAAATCCTGACACTCTCCTGAGATAATATCCTGACCCATTTCTAACCAAGGTCTTGACACTCTCCCTAAGAAAGCCCTGTCACTGTCTTTAAGTGAAGACCTGAGGCTGTCCGTAACTCAGGCCCTGAAGCTTTCCCTAACTGAGGCCTTGACGCTGTGACTAACTAGGGCTCTGCTCATGTTTAACTAAGAGCCTAAACCTGATCCAACAAAGGCACTGATAGTGCTCCTACGTCACTCCCTGACAGTGTCCCCAGCTGAGGGCCTGACATTAGGCCTCACTCAGACCCTGTCGCTCTCCCTAAGTCAGGCCCTGATACTGTCCCTAGCTGAAGCCCTAACACTGGTTCTGAATAAGGCCCTGATATTCTCAGTAACAGAGGTCTTCACACTATCTTTAGGTCATTTCCTGACACGATTCCTAGCCTTCACCCTAACCCTGTCCCGAGTTACTATCCTACATCTTATGCTAACTAAAGACTTTATGCTGTGCCTACCTCAGGCACTGAATTTAGTCCCAAGACCGCTAGACTGTCCCTCACTAGGCTCCATGCCCTTATCGTCACAATGTTCCATGACCACTGTCATCACAATGCTCCATGACCCCTTCCATCACAATGCTCCGTGACCCCTTTCATCAAAATGCGCCATGACCATTGTCATCACAATGCTCCATGACCCCTGGCATCCCAAAGCTCCATGACCACTCTCATCGCAATGCTTCATGACCCTTGTCATTGCAATGCTACATACCATTGTCATCACAATGCTCCATACCCCATGTCATCACATTGGCCCATGACCCTTGTCTCACAATGTTCCATGCTCTTGTGATCATAATGCTCCATGCCCCCTGTCATCACAATGCCCCGTGACTCCTATCATCACAATGCTCCATGTCCCCTGTCATCACAATGCTCCATGACCCCGGTCATCACAGTGCTCCATTACCCTTGTCATCACAATGCTCCAGGTCCCCTGTCATTCACAAAGCCAAATGACCCTTGTCTTCACAATGCTTCATGGCCCTTGTCCTCACAATGCCCCATGACCCCTATCATCAAATTGCTCCATGTCCCCATTTATCACAATGCTCTAAATTACACCTGTAATCACAGTGCTCCATAACACTTTTCCTCACAATGCTCCATGCCCCTTTTCATCACAATGAGCCATGAAAACTTTCATCAGAATGTTCCATTACCCCTGTCTAATGTCCGCTTACATCACAATGCATCACAATTACCCCTGTAATCACAGTGCTCCATAACCGCTTTCATCACAATGCTCCATTAATCCTTTCATCGCACTGCTCTATGACTTTGTCATCACAATGTTCCATGCCCTTCTCATCACAATGCTCCATGGCCTTTGTCATCACAATGCTCCATGTTCAATGTAATCATAGTGCTCCACGACCCCTGTCATCACAATGTTCCATGAGACATTTCATCACAAACTCCATGACGCTCGTCATCACAATGCTCCATGGCACTTTGCATCACAATGCTCCATGACCACATTCAGCACAGTGGTCCATGAACCTTATCATCACAATATTCCATGGCTCTTGCCATCAAAATGCCCCATGGCGCTTGTCATCACAATGCTCCATGACCCCTTGTCATCGCAATGCACCATGGCCCCATTCATCACAATGCTCCCAGACATCTTTCATCACAATTCTCCATGAGCACTTTCATCACAATGCTCCACGTGCCTTGTTCATCACAATGCTCCATGACACCTTTTCATCACAATGCTCCATGACCATTTTCATCACAAGTCTCCATGCCCTTATCATCACAGTGCTCCATGAACCCTTTCATCACAATGCTCCATGGCCCTTCTCATCACAATGCCCCATGACCCCTTCCATCACAATGCTCCATGACCCCTTTCATCAAAATGCGCCATGAACATTGTCATAAGAAAGCTCCATGACCACGTTCATCACAATGCTCCATGACCCCTTTCCTTATAATGCTGATGGCTCTTGTCATCACAAAGCTCCATGGCGCTTGTCATCACAAGGCTCCATGACCACTGTAATCACAATGATCCATGACCCCTTTGATAACAATTCTCCATGACCCCTTTCCTCACAATGATCCTTGGCACTTGTCATCACAATGCTCCATGATCCCGGTAATCACAATGATCCTTGACCACTTTCATCACAATGTTCCATGGCCGCTTTCATCACAAGTCTCCATGCCCTTATCATCACAGTGCTCCATGAACCCTTTCATCACAATGCTCCATGGCCCTTCTCATCACAATGCCCCATGACCCCTTCCATCACAATGCTCCATGACCCCTTTCATCAAAATGCGCCATGAACATTGTCATAAGAAAGCTCCATGACCACGTTCATCACAATGCTCCATGACCCCTTCCCTTATAATGCTGATGGCTCTTGTCATCACAAAGCTCCATGGCGCTTGTCATCACAAGGCTCCATGACCACTGTAATCACAATGATCCATGACCCTTTTGATAACAATTCTCCATGACCCCTTTCCTCACAATGATCCTTGGCACTTGTCATCACAATGCTCCATAACCCCTGTCATCACAATGCCCCATGACCCATTTCCCCACAATGCTCCCTGAGCCATGTCATCACAATGCTACTTGTCTTTCTCATTACAATGCTCCATGTCCCCTATCATCAGTCTTCCATGACCCGTTTAATCACAACTCTCCTTAACACTTTTCTCATAATACTCCATGCCATTGTCATCACAAAGTTTCATGCCCCCTGTCACCACAATGCTCCAAGCCCACTCTCAACACAATGCTCCATGAGACTTGTCTCACAATGCTCCATGCCCTTTTCAACACAGTGCTCCATGCCCCCTTTCATTACAATGTTCCATGCCCCCTGTCATCACAAGGCTCCATGCCCTTATCATCACAATGCTCCATGACACCTGTCTTCGCAATGTTCCACGCACTTATCATCACAATACTCCTTGACCCTTGTCTAAAATGGTACATGGCGGTGACGTCACAATGTTCCATGCACCCTGTCATTACAAGGCTCCATGACACTTGTCATCACAATGTTACATGGCCCCTATCATACAAAATGCCATATGACCACTTTCATCACAATGCTCCAAGGCCCCTGTCATCAAAATGCCCCATGAACCCAGTCATCACAATGCTCCAGGCCCCCTGTCATCACAATGAGCCATGACACCTTTCATCACAATGCCCCATAACCACTGTCATCACAATGATCCATGGCCCTTGTCATCACAATGCTCCCTGGTGCATGTCATCACAAAGATCCATGACCACTTTCAGCACAATGCTCCATGACCCCTTTCATCAAAATTTTCCATGACCATTGTCATCACAATGCTCCATGAGCCCTGTCATTACAATGCTCCCTGATCCCTGTCATCACCATGATCCATGGCCCTTGTCATCACAGTGCTCCTTTGCTCTTTTCGTAACAATGCTCCATGATCCCTGTCATCACAATGATCCATGATTACTTTCATCACAATTCTCCTTTTTCCCTTTCATCACAATGATCCCTGGAGCTTGTCAAAACAATGCTCCTCGATTCCCTGTAATCACAATGCCCCATGTCCCCTTTCATCACAATGCTCCCAGTCATCTTTAATCACAATTCTCCATGACCACTTTCATCACAATTCTCCACGTGCCCTGTTCATCACAATGCTCCATGACCCCTTTTCATCACAATGCTCCATGACCATTTTCATCACAAGGCTCCATGCTCTTATCATCACAGTGCTCCATGAACCCTTTCATCACAATGCTCCATGGCCCTTCTCATCACAATGCCCCATGACCCCTTCCATCACAATGCTCCATGACCCCTTTCATCAAAATGCGCTATGAACATTGTCATAAGAAAGCTCCATGACCACGTTCATCACAATGCTCCATGACCCCTTTCCTTACAATTCTCCATGGCCCTTGTCATCACAAAGCTCCAGGGCGCTTGTCATCACAAGGCTCCATGACCACTGTAATCACAATGATCCATGACCCCTTTGATAACAATTCTCTATTACCCCTTTCCTCACAATGAGCCTTGGCGCTTGTCATCACAATGCTCCATGATCCCTGTAATCACAATGATCCTTGACCCCTTTCATCACAATGTTCCATGGCCGCTTTCATCACAATGCTCCATAACCCCTGTCATCACAATGCCCCATGACCCATTTCCCCACAATGTTCCCTGAGCCATGTCATCACAATGCTACTTGTCTTTGTCATTACAATGCTCCATGTCCCCTGTAATCAGAGTCTTCCATGACCCCTTTCATCACAACTCTCCTTAACACTTTTCTCACAATGCTCCATGCCATTGTCATCACAAAGTTTCATGCCCCCTCTCACCACAATGCTCCAAGCCCACTCTCAACACAATGCTCCATGAGACTTGCCTCACAATGCTCCATGCTCTTTTCATCAAAGTGCTCCATGCCCCCTGTCATCACAATGCTCCATGCCCCCTTTCATTACAATGTTCCATGCCCCATGTCATCACAAGGCTCCATGCCCTTATCATCACAATGCTCCATGACACCTGTCTTAGCAATGTTCCACGCACTTATCATCACAATACTCCTTGACCCCTGTCTAAAATGCTACATGGCGGTGACATCACAATGTTCCATGCACCCTGTCATTACAAGGCTCCATGACACTTGTCATCACAATGTTCCATGGCCCCTATCATTCAAAATGCCATATGACCACTTTCATCACAATGCTCCAAGGCCCTTTTCATCACAATGCCCCATGAACCCTGTCATCACAATGCTCCAGGCCCCCTGTCATCACAATGAGCCATGACACCTTTCATCACAATGCTCCATAACCACTGTCATCACAATGATCCATGGCCCTTGTCATCACAATGCTCCCTGGTGCATGTCATCACAAAGATCCATGACCACTTTCAGCACAATGCTCCATGACCCCTTTCATCAAAATTCTCCATGACCATTGTCATCACAATGCTCCATGAGCCCTGTCATTACAATGCTCCCTGACCCCTGTCATCACCATGATCCATGGCCCTTGTCATCACAGTGCTCCTTCGCTCTTGTCGTAACAATGCTCCATGATCCCTGTCATCACAATGATCCATGATTCCTTTCATCACAATTCTCCTTTTCCCCTTTCATCACAGTGATCCCTGGAGCTTGTCAAAACAATGCTCCTCGATTCCCTGTAATCACAATGATCCATGACCCCTTTGATGACAATGCTCCATTACCCCACTAATCACAATGATCCATGGTGATTGTCATCACAATGCTCCATGAACCTTGTCATCACAATGCTCCAGGTCGTTGTAATCACAATATTCCATGACCCCTTTCACCACAAAGCTCCAAGATCCCTGTCATCACAATGCCCCATGACTCCTATCATCACAATGCTCCATGGCACTTGTCCTCACAATGCTCCATGACCCCTGTCATCACAATGCTCCATAGCGCTTTTCATCACAATCCTCCATGACCACTTTCATCACAATGCTCCATGACCACTATCATCACAATGCCCCATGAACTCTGTCATCACAATGCTCCATGGCCCTTGTCATCACAATTCTCCATGACCCCTGTCATCACAATGCTCCATGGCCCTTGTCATCACAATGCTCCATGCACTTATCATCACAATTCTCCATGACACTTGTCATCACAGTGCTCCATGGCGCTTGTCATCACAATGATCCAGATCCTTAGTTCCTGTGTTGGGAGTAGTATCATTGCCTCAATTAGGGAAAATGTCAGTGACTGAGTTGGGAGTAGTGTGAGGGCCCTTGTTAGGGACACTGTCAGTGACTGATTTAGCTGTAGTGTCAGGGTTTTAGTTACGTACACTGTCAGAGCCTGAGTTGGGAATAGTGTCAGGGCCTTTGTTATGGACTGTGTCATTGCCTGAGTTAGGAGTGGTGTCAGTGCCTTAGTTAGGGGTAGCATCAGTGCCTTCGTTAGGTATTGTATCAGCGCCTCAGTTAGGAATAGATTCAGGGCCTTATTTTGGGACAGTGTCAGTGCCTGAGTTAGGAGTTTTGTCGGCCTTAGTTAGGGACCTTTTCAGGGCCTGAGTTAGGAGTAATGTCAGGGCCTTCCTTAGGTATTGTATCAGTGCCTGAGTTAGGAATAGTGTCAAGGCCTTAGTTAGGGACATTGCCAGGGCATGATTTAGGAGGAGTGTTAGGGTGTGAGTTATGAACAATGTCAGGGCCTTAGTTAGTGACTGTGTCAGTTCCTGAGTTAGGAGTAGAGTCAGGGCCTAAGTTAGAGACAGTGCCAGTGCTGAGTTCGTAGTAGTATCAGGGCCTTAGTTAGAGACAGTGTCAGGGCCTGAGTTAGGAGTAGTGTTAGAGGCTTTGTTAGGGACAGTGTCAGTGCCTGAGTTAAGTGTAGCGTCACAGCTTTAGTTAGGGCCAGTGTCCGGGCCTTAGTTAAGACCAGTGTCAGGGCCTATGATAGGAATCAGATCAGGGCCTGTGTTACGAGTAGTGCCAGGGACATAGTTAAGGACAGTGTCAGGGCCTGAGTCCTGACTTATTCCTAACTTTCCTCACTAAGGATTTTTGACACTACTGCTAATTCAGGTCCTGATAATATCCCTTACTAAGGCCCTGACCTTTTCCCTGGCTAAGGCCCTGAACTTATCCTAAGTCAGGCCCTGATACTTTCCCTAACAATGGCCCTGGCACTACACTTAACTTAGGCCCCGAAATGATACCTAACAAAGGCTCTGTTGCTAGTCCAAACTAAAGCCCTAAAATTGGTCTTAAATAAGGCCTTGACACTAATCCTAACTCAGGCCCTAACACTGTCCCTAGCTAAGGCCCTGACAGTACGCCTAACTCAGGCCCTCATACGATTCCTAACAATGTCTCTGATGCTAGTCCAAACTAAGGTCCTGAAATTGGACCTAAATAAGGCCTTGACACGAATCGTAACTCAGGCCCTAGCACTGTCCCTAACTAGGTCTCTGACAGTACACCTAAGTCAGACCCTGACACTGTCCCTAAGCAAGGCCCTGACACTACTCCTAACTCAGTCCCTTACACTGTATCTAACAAAGTCACTGCTGCTAGGCCTAACTCAGGCCCTCAAAGTGTCTGTAAGTAAGGCCCTGCTGCCATCACTATGTAAAGTCCTGATATTATCCTGAGCTAATATCCTGACCTATGTCTTTCCAAGGTCCTGAAACTGTCCCAAAGTAAGCCCTAATGCTGTCCATAAGTGAAGACCTGAGGCTGTCCCTAACTCAGGCCCTGAAGCTTTCCTTAACTGAAGCCTTGAAGCTGTGACTAACTCAGGCCCTGATCATGTATTTCACGAAGACCTTAATGCTGATCCAGCAAAGACGCTGATGCTGCTCCAAAGTCATGCCCTGACAGTGTGCCCAGCAAAGGGCCTGATGCTAGGCCTCACTCAGGCCCTGTCGCTCTCCCGAAGTCAGGCCCTGACACTGTCACTAACTAAGGCCCTGACTCTACTCCTAACTCAGTCCCGTAAAGTGTACCTAACAAAGGCTCTGATGCTAGTCGTAACTCCGGGCATGACACTGTCTCTAACTAAGGGCTGCTGCCATCAATATCTAAAGTCCTGACATTATCCGGAGCTAATATCCTGACCCATGTCTTACCAAGGTCCTGAAACTCCCCCAAAGTAAGCCCTGACGCTGTCCCTAAGTGAGGCCCTGCAGCTTTCCCTAACTAACTCAGGCCTTGATTCTGTGACTAACTCAGACCATGGTCATATATTTAACTAAGACCCTAAGGCTGATCCAACAGAGGCCCTGAGGCTGCTCCTAAGTCATGCCCTGACAGTGTCCCCAGCTAAGGGTCTGATACTAGGACTCACTCAGACCCTATCGCTCTCCCTAAGTCAGGCTCTGATGCTGTCCCTACCTGAAGCCCTAACACTGGTTCTGAATAAGGCCCTGAGAGTCTCAGTAACAAAGGTCTTCACACTATCCTTAGGTCATTTCCTGACACTATCCCTACATGTTAAACAGACACTGTCACTAGCTAATGTCCTGCCTCTTATGCTAACTGAAGCCCTTAGGCTGTGCCTGCCTCAGGCACTGAATTTAGTCCCAAGACCGTGAAACTGTCCCGAACTAAGGCCTAGATGCTCGTCCTACATCTGGCCCTGACACTGTCCCTAACTAAGGCCCTAACACTATTGCTAACTGAGGACCTGACACTGGACCTATCAGGGGCCCGCTACTCCTAACTAACGCCTTGACACTGTCCCTTACTTAGGCCCTGCTACCATCAATATCTAAAGTCCTGACATTATCCTGAGCTAATATCCTAACTCATCTCTTACCAAGGTCCTGAAACTCTCCCTAAGGAAGCCCTGATGCTCTCCCTAAGTGAGGCCTTGAGGCTGTCCCTAACAGAGGCCCTGATAATATCTTTAACATAGCCCCTGAGGCTGATCCTACTTTGGCTCTTATGTTGCTCCTAAGTCATGCCCTGACACTGTCCCTAGCTAAGGCCCTGACGCTAGGCCTCACTCAGGCCCTGTCGCTCTCCCTAAGTCAGGCTCTGACGCTGTCCCTACCCGAAGCCCTGACACTCACTGGTCCTTAATTAGGCCCTGATGCTCTAAGTAACCAAGGTCTTGACACTATCCCTAGGTCATTTCCTGAAACTATCCCTAGATCTTAACCTAACCTTCTCTTTAGCTAATATCGAGATTAGCTAAAGAGATTCTTTAGAACGAGATTCTTTCATCTTTTGAATATGGTTTTCTTAAAAACATAATTTTATAGTGTTACTAACTTTAAACAAAATGTACTCAACTGCTGTGGAATAGTCCTTCATAGGAGCGTGCATGGTTCACTTCTGCATCTGCTTGTGGTGGTGTTCAAGTTGCTTTCAGCTGTAGATCCTCTTATGCTAGCTAAATCTGTGATTCTGTCCCTAAATGAGGCCCTGAATTTAGGTCCGAGGCCGTGAACCTGTCCCTAACTGAGGCCTGGAAGCGCGTCCTAACGCAGGTCCTGACACTGTCCCTAACTAAGGCCCTGACACTACACCTAACTCCGTCACTGACAGTGTACCTAACAAAGGCTCTGATGCTAGTCCTAACTTAGGCCTGACACTGCCTCTAACTAAGGCCCTGCTGCCGTCAATATCTGAACACCTGACATTATCCTGAGCTAATATCCTGACCCATGTCTTACCAAGGTCCTGAAACTTTCCCAAAGTAAGCCCTGACGCTGTCCCTAAGTGAGACCTTGAGGCTGTTCCTAACAGAGGCCTTGATAATATCTTTAACGAAGACCCTAATGCTGATCGTACAGAGGCCTTTATGCTGCTCCTAAGTCATGCCCTGATACTGTCCCTTACTCAGGCCCCAGGCCTCTGTTGCTGTACCTTTGTTAGGCGCTAACGCTGTCCGTACATCAAGCCCTGGCACTGGTCCTGATTAAGGCCCTCACGCTGCTGCTAACTAAGGCCCTGAGGCTCTCAATGACTAAGGTCTTCTCGTTATCCCTTGGTCATTTCCTTTCACTATCTCTGGCCTGGAACCTGACTCTGTCCCGAGATAATCTCCTGCATCTTATGCTGACTGAAACCCTAATGCTCTCCCTAACTACGGCCCTGACTACGCCTAACTAAGGCCATGACACTGTCTCTAACAAAGGCCCAGAATCTGTCCCTAATATAGGCCCTGCTGCCAGCAATAACTAAAATCCTGACACTCTCCTGAGATAATATCCTGACCCATTTCTAACCAAGGTCTTGACACTCTCCCTAAGAAAGCCCTGTCACTGTCTTTAAGTGAAGACCTGAGGCTGTCCGTAACTCAGGCCCTGAAGCTTTCCCTAACTGAGGCCTTGACGCTGTGACTAACTAGGGCTCTGCTCATGTTTAACTAAGAGCCTAAAGCTGATCCAACAAAGGCACTGATAGTGCTCCTACGTCACTCCCTGACAGTGTCCCCAGCTGAGGGCCTGACATTAGGCCTCACTCAGACCCTGTCGCTCTCCCTAAGTCAGGCCCTGATACTGTCCCTAGCTGAAGCCCTAACACTGGTTCTGAATAAGGCCCTGATATTCTCAGTAACAGAGGTCTTCACACTATCTTTAGGTCATTTCCTGACACGATTCCTAGCCTTCACCCTAACCCTGTCCCGAGTTACTATCCTACATCTTATGCTAACTAAAGACTTTATGCTGTGCCTACCTCAGGCACTGAATTTAGTCCCAAGACCGCTAGACTGTCCCTCACTAGGCTCCATGCCCTTATCGTCACAATGTTCCATGACCACTGTCATCACAATGCTCCACGCCCTTATCATCACAATGCCCCATGACCCCTGTCATCACAATGCTCCATGACCCCTTCCATCACAATGCTCCGTGACCCCTTTCATCAAAATGCGCCATGACCATTGTCATCACAATGCTCCATGACCCCTGGCATCCCAAAGCTCCATGACCACTCTCATCGCAATGCTTCATGACCCTTGTCATTGCAATGCTACATACCATTGTCATCACAATGCTCCATACCCCATGTCATCACATTGGCCCATGACCCTTGTCTCACAATGTTCCATGCTCTTGTGATCATAATGCTCCATGCCCCCTGTCATCACAATGCCCCGTGACTCCTATCATCACAATGCTCCATGTCCCCTGTCATCACAATGCTCCATGACCCCGGTCATCACAGTGCTCCATTACCCTTGTCATCACAATGCTCCAGGTCCCCTGTCATTCACAAAGCCAAATGACCCTTGTCTTCACAATGCTTCATGGCCCTTGTCCTCACAATGCCCCATGACCCCTATCATCAAATTGCTCCATGTCCCCGTTTATCACAATGCTCTAAATTACACCTGTAATCACAGTGCTCCATAACACTTTTCCTCACAATGCTCCATGCCCCTTTTCATCACAATGAGCCATGAAAACTTTCATCAGAATGTTCCATTACCCCGTCTAATGTCCGCTTACATCACAATGCATCACAATTACCCCTGTAATCACAGTGCTCCATAACCGCTTTCATCACAATGCTCCATTAATCCTTTCATCGCACTGCTCTATGACTTTGTCATCACAATGTTCCATGCCCTTCTCATCACAATGCTCCATGGCCTTTGTCATCACAATGCTCCATGTTCAATGTAATCATAGTGCTCCACGACCCCTGTCATCACAATGTTCCATGAGACATTTCATCACAAACTCCATGACGCTCGTCATCACAATGCTCCATGGCACTTTGCATCACAATGCTCCATGACCACATTCAGCACAGTGGTCCATGAACCTTATCATCACAATATTCCATGGCTCTTGCCATCAAAATGCCCCATGGCGCTTGTCATCACAATGCTCCATGACCCCTTGTCATCGCAATGCACCATGGCCCCATTCATCACAATGCTCCCAGACATCTTTCATCACAATTCTCCATGAGCACTTTCATCACAATGCTCCACGTGCCTTGTTCATCACAATGCTCCATGACACCTTTTCATCACAATGCTCCATGACCATTTTCATCACAAGTCTCCATGCCCTTATCATCACAGTGCTCCATGAACCCTTTCATCACAATGCTCCATGGCCCTTCTCATCACAATGCCCCATGACCCCTTCCATCACAATGCTCCATGACCCCTTTCATCAAAATGCGCCATGAACATTGTCATAAGAAAGCTCCATGACCACGTTCATCACAATGCTCCATGACCCCTTTCCTTATAATGCTGATGGCTCTTGTCATCACAAAGCTCCATGGCGCTTGTCATCACAAGGCTCCATGACCACTGTAATCACAATGATCCATGACCCCTTTGATAACAATTCTCCATGACCCCTTTCCTCACAATGATCCTTGGCACTTGTCATCACAATGCTCCATGATCCCGGTAATCACAATGATCCTTGACCACTTTCATCACAATGTTCCATGGCCGCTTTCATCACAAGTCTCCATGCCCTTATCATCACAGTGCTCCATGAACCCTTTCATCACAATGCTCCATGGCCCTTCTCATCACAATGCCCCATGACCCCTTCCATCACAATGCTCCATGACCCCTTTCATCAAAATGCGCCATGAACATTGTCATAAGAAAGCTCCATGACCACGTTCATCACAATGCTCCATGACCCCTTCCCTTATAATGCTGATGGCTCTTGTCATCACAAAGCTCCATGGCGCTTGTCATCACAAGGCTCCATGACCACTGTAATCACAATGATCCATGACCCTTTTGATAACAATTCTCCATGACCCCTTTCCTCACAATGATCCTTGGCACTTGTCATCACAATGCTCCATAACCCCTGTCATCACAATGCCCCATGACCCATTTCCCCACAATGCTCCCTGAGCCATGTCATCACAATGCTACTTGTCTTTCTCATTACAATGCTCCATGTCCCCTATCATCAGTCTTCCATGACCCGTTTAATCACAACTCTCCTTAACACTTTTCTCATAATACTCCATGCCATTGTCATCACAAAGTTTCATGCCCCCTGTCACCACAATGCTCCAAGCCCACTCTCAACACAATGCTCCATGAGACTTGTCTCACAATGCTCCATGCCCTTTTCAACACAGTGCTCCATGCCCCCTTTCATTACAATGTTCCATGCCCCCTGTCATCACAAGGCTCCATGCCCTTATCATCACAATGCTCCATGACACCTGTCTTCGCAATGTTCCACGCACTTATCATCACAATACTCCTTGACCCTTGTCTAAAATGGTACATGGCGGTGACGTCACAATGTTCCATGCACCCTGTCATTACAAGGCTCCATGACACTTGTCATCACAATGTTCCATGGCCCCTATCATTCAAAATGCCATATGACCACTTTCATCACAATGCTCCAAGGCCCTTTTCATCACAATGCCCCATGAACCCTGTCATCACAATGCTCCAGGGCCCCTGTCATCACAATGAGCCATGACACCTTTCATCACAATGCTCCATAACCACTGTCATCACAATGATCCATGGCCCTTGTCATCACAATGCTCCCTGGTGCATGTAATCACAAAGATCCATGACCACTTTCAGCACAATGCTCCATGACCCCTTTCATCAAAATTCTCCATGACCATTGTCATCACAGTGCTCCATGAGCCCTGTCATTACAATGCTCCCTGACCCCTGTCATCACCATGATCCATGGCCCTTGTCATCACAGTGCTCCTTCGCTCTTGTCGTAACAATGCTCCATGATCCCTGTCATCACAATGATCCATGATTCCTTTCATCACAATTCTCCTTTTCCCCTTTCATCACAGTGATCCCTGGAGCTTGTCAAAACAATGCTCCTCGATTCCCTGTAATCACAATGATCCATGACCCCTTTGATGACAATGCTCCATTACCCCACTAATCACAATGATCCATGGTGATTGTCATCACAATGCTCCATGAACCTTGTCATCACAATGCTCCAGGTCGTTGTAATCACAATATTCCATGACCCCTTTCACCACAAAGCTCCAAGATCCCTGTCATCACAATGCCCCATGACTCCTATCATCACAATGCTCCATGGCACTTGTCCTCACAATGCTCCATGACCCCTGTCATCACAATGCTCCATAGCGCTTTTCATCACAATCCTCCATGACCACTTTCATCACAATGCTCCATGACCACTATCATCACAATGCCCCATGAACTCTGTCATCACAATGCTCCATGGCCCTTGTCATCACAATTCTCCATGACCCCTGTCATCACAATGCTCCATGGCCCTTGTCATCACAATGCTCCATGCACTTATCATCACAATTCTCCATGACACTTGTCATCACAGTGCTCCATGGCGCTTGTCATCACAATGATCCAGATCCTTAGTTCCTGTGTTGGGAGTAGTATCATTGCCTCAATTAGGGAAAATGTCAGTGACTGAGTTGGGAGTAGTGTGAGGGCCCTTGTTAGGGACACTGTCAGTGACTGATTTAGCTGTAGTGTCAGGGTTTTAGTTACGTACACTGTCAGAGCCTGAGTTGGGAATAGTGTCAGGGCCTTTGTTATGGACTGTGTCATTGCCTGAGTTAGGAGTGGTGTCAGTGCCTTAGTTAGGGGTAGCATCAGTGCCTTCGTTAGGTATTGTATCAGCGCCTCAGTTAGGAATAGATTCAGGGCCTTATTTTGGGACAGTGTCAGTGCCTGAGTTAGGAGTTTTGTCGGCCTTAGTTAGGGACCTTTTCAGGGCCTGAGTTAGGAGTAATGTCAGGGCCTTCCTTAGGTATTGTATCAGTGCCTGAGTTAGGAATAGTGTCAAGGCCTTAGTTAGGGACATTGCCAGGGCATGATTTAGGAGGAGTGTTAGGGTGTGAGTTATGAACAATGTCAGGGCCTTAGTTAGTGACTGTGTCAGTTCCTGAGTTAGGAGTAGAGTCAGGGCCTAAGTTAGAGACAGTGCCAGTGCTGAGTTCGTAGTAGTATCAGGGCCTTAGTTAGAGACAGTGTCAGGGCCTGAGTTAGGAGTAGTGTTAGAGGCTTTGTTAGGGACAGTGTCAGTGCCTGAGTTAAGTGTAGCGTCACAGCTTTAGTTAGGGCCAGTGTCCGGGCCTTAGTTAAGACCAGTGTCAGGGCCTATGATAGGAATCAGATCAGGGCCTGTGTTACGAGTAGTGCCAGGGACATAGTTAAGGACAGTGTCAGGGCCTGAGTCCTGACTTATTCCTAACTTTCCTCACTAAGGATTTTTGACACTACTGCTAATTCAGGTCCTGATAATATCCCTTACTAAGGCCCTGACCTTTTCCCTGGCTAAGGCCCTGAACTTATCCTAAGTCAGGCCCTGATACTTTCCCTAACAATGGCCCTGGCACTACACTTAACTTAGGCCCCGAAATGATACCTAACAAAGGCTCTGTTGCTAGTCCAAACTAAAGCCCTAAAATTGGTCTTAAATAAGGCCTTGACACTAATCCTAACTCAGGCCCTAACACTGTCCCTAGCTAAGGCCCTGACAGTACGCCTAACTCAGGCCCTCATACGATTCCTAACAATGTCTCTGATGCTAGTCCAAACTAAGGTCCTGAAATTGGACCTAAATAAGGCCTTGACACGAATCGTAACTCAGGCCCTAGCACTGTCCCTAACTAGGTCTCTGACAGTACACCTAAGTCAGACCCTGACACTGTCCCTAAGCAAGGCCCTGACACTACTCCTAACTCAGTCCCTTACACTGTATCTAACAAAGTCACTGCTGCTAGGCCTAACTCAGGCCCTCAAAGTGTCTGTAAGTAAGGCCCTGCTGCCATCACTATGTAAAGTCCTGATATTATCCTGAGCTAATATCCTGACCTATGTCTTTCCAAGGTCCTGAAACTGTCCCAAAGTAAGCCCTAATGCTGTCCATAAGTGAAGACCTGAGGCTGTCCCTAACTCAGGCCCTGAAGCTTTCCTTAACTGAAGCCTTGAAGCTGTGACTAACTCAGGCCCTGATCATGTATTTCACGAAGACCTTAATGCTGATCCAGCAAAGACGCTGATGCTGCTCCAAAGTCATGCCCTGACAGTGTGCCCAGCAAAGGGCCTGATGCTAGGCCTCACTCAGGCCCTGTCGCTCTCCCGAAGTCAGGCCCTGACACTGTCACTAACTAAGGCCCTGACTCTACTCCTAACTCAGTCCCGTAAAGTGTACCTAACAAAGGCTCTGATGCTAGTCGTAACTCCGGGCATGACACTGTCTCTAACTAAGGGCTGCTGCCATCAATATCTAAAGTCCTGACATTATCCGGAGCTAATATCCTGACCCATGTCTTACCAAGGTCCTGAAACTCCACCAAAGTAAGCCCTGACGCTGTCCCTAAGTGAGGCCCTGCAGCTTTCCCTAACTAACTCAGGCCTTGATTCTGTGACTAACTCAGACCATGGTCATATATTTAACTAAGACCCTAAGGCTGATCCAACAGAGGCCCTGAGGCTGCTCCTAAGTCATGCCCTGACAGTGTCCCCAGCTAAGGGTCTGATACTAGGACTCACTCAGACCCTATCGCTCTCCCTAAGTCAGGCTCTGATGCTGTCCCTACCTGAAGCCCTAACACTGGTTCTGAATAAGGCCCTGAGAGTCTCAGTAACAAAGGTCTTCACACTATCCTTAGGTCATTTCCTGACACTATCCCTACATGTTAAACAGACACTGTCACTAGCTAATGTCCTGCCTCTTATGCTAACTGAAGCCCTTAGGCTGTGCCTGCCTCAGGCACTGAATTTAGTCCCAAGACCGTGAAACTGTCCCGAACTAAGGCCTAGATGCTCGTCCTACATCTGGCCCTGACACTGTCCCTAACTAAGGCCCTAACACTATTGCTAACTGAGGACCTGACACTGGACCTATCAGGGGCCCGCTACTCCTAACTAACGCCTTGACACTGTCCCTTACTTAGGCCCTGCTACCATCAATATCTAAAGTCCTGACATTATCCTGAGCTAATATCCTAACTCATCTCTTACCAAGGTCCTGAAACTCTCCCTAAGGAAGCCCTGATGCTCTCCCTAAGTGAGGCCTTGAGGCTGTCCCTAACAGAGGCCCTGATAATATCTTTAACATAGCCCCTGAGGCTGATCCTACTTTGGCTCTTATGTTGCTCCTAAGTCATGCCCTGACACTGTCCCTAGCTAAGGCCCTGACGCTAGGCCTCACTCAGGCCCTGTCGCTCTCCCTAAGTCAGGCTCTGACGCTGTCCCTACCCGAAGCCCTGACACTCACTGGTCCTTAATTAGGCCCTGATGCTCTAAGTAACCAAGGTCTTGACACTATCCCTAGGTCATTTCCTGAAACTATCCCTAGATCTTAACCTAACCTTCTCTTTAGCTAATATCGAGATTAGCTAAAGAGATTCTTTAGAACGAGATTCTTTCATCTTTTGAATATGGTTTTCTTAAAAACATAATTTTATAGTGTTACTAACTTTAAACAAAATGTACTCAACTGCTGTGGAATAGTCCTTCATAGGAGCGTGCATGGTTCACTTCTGCATCTGCTTGTGGTGGTGTTCAAGTTGCTTTCAGCTGTAGATCCTCTTATGCTAGCTAAATCTGTGATTCTGTCCCTAAATGAGGCCCTGAATTTAGGTCCGAGGCCGTGAACCTGTCCCTAACTGAGGCCTGGAAGCGCGTCCTAACGCAGGTCCTGACACTGTCCCTAACTAAGGCCCTGACACTACACCTAACTCCGTCACTGACAGTGTACCTAACAAAGGCTCTGATGCTAGTCCTAACTTAGGCCTGACACTGCCTCTAACTAAGGCCCTGCTGCCGTCAATATCTGAACACCTGACATTATCCTGAGCTAATATCCTGACCCATGTCTTACCAAGGTCCTGAAACTTTCCCAAAGTAAGCCCTGACGCTGTCCCTAAGTGAGACCTTGAGGCTGTTCCTAACAGAGGCCTTGATAATATCTTTAACGAAGACCCTAATGCTGATCGTACAGAGGCCTTTATGCTGCTCCTAAGTCATGCCCTGATACTGTCCCTTACTCAGGCCCCAGGCCTCTGTTGCTGTACCTTTGTTAGGCGCTAACGCTGTCCGTACATCAAGCCCTGGCACTGGTCCTGATTAAGGCCCTCACGCTGCTACTAACTAAGGTCCTGAGGCTCTCAATGACTAAGGTCTTCTCGTTATCCCTTGGTCATTTCCTTTCACTATCTCTGGCCTGGAACCTGACTCTGTCCCGAGATAATCTCCTGCATCTTATGCTGACTGAAACCCTAATGCTCTCCCTAACTACGGCCCTGACTACGCCTAACTAAGGCCATGACACTGTCTCTAACAAAGGCCCAGAATCTGTCCCTAATATAGGCCCTGCTGCCAGCAATAACTAAAATCCTGACACTCTCCTGAGATAATATCCTGACCCATTTCTAACCAAGGTCTTGACACTCTCCCTAAGAAAGCCCTGTCACTGTCTTTAAGTGAAGACCTGAGGCTGTCCGTAACTCAGGCCCTGAAGCTTTCCCTAACTGAGGCCTTGACGCTGTGACTAACTAGGGCTCTGCTCATGTTTAACTAAGAGCCTAAAGCTGATCCAACAAAGGCACTGATAGTGCTCCTACGTCACTCCCTGACAGTGTCCCCAGCTGAGGGCCTGACATTAGGCCTCACTCAGACCCTGTCGCTCTCCCTAAGTCAGGCCCTGATACTGTCCCTAGCTGAAGCCCTAACACTGGTTCTGAATAAGGCCCTGATATTCTCAGTAACAGAGGTCTTCACACTATCTTTAGGTCATTTCCTGACACGATTCCTAGCCTTCACCCTAACCCTGTCCCGAGTTACTATCCTACATCTTATGCTAACTAAAGACTTTATGCTGTGCCTACCTCAGGCACTGAATTTAGTCCCAAGACCGCTAGACTGTCCCTCACTAGGCTCCATGCCCTTATCGTCACAATGTTCCATGACCACTGTCATCACAATGCTCCACGCCCTTATCATCACAATGCCCCATGACCCCTGTCATCACAATGCTCCATGACCCCTTCCATCACAATGCTCCGTGACCCCTTTCATCAAAATGCGCCATGACCATTGTCATCACAATGCTCCATGACCCCTGGCATCCCAAAGCTCCATGACCACTCTCATCGCAATGCTTCATGACCCTTGTCATTGCAATGCTACATACCATTGTCATCACAATGCTCCATACCCCATGTCATCACATTGGCCCATGACCCTTGTCTCACAATGTTCCATGCTCTTGTGATCATAATGCTCCATGCCCCCTGTCATCACAATGCCCCGTGACTCCTATCATCACAATGCTCCATGTCCCCTGTCATCACAATGCTCCATGACCCCGGTCATCACAGTGCTCCATTACCCTTGTCATCACAATGCTCCAGGTCCCCTGTCATTCACAAAGCCAAATGACCCTTGTCTTCACAATGCTTCATGGCCCTTGTCCTCACAATGCCCCATGACCCCTATCATCAAATTGCTCCATGTCCCCGTTTATCACAATGCTCTAAATTACACCTGTAATCACAGTGCTCCATAACACTTTTCCTCACAATGCTCCATGCCCCTTTTCATCACAATGAGCCATGAAAACTTTCATCAGAATGTTCCATTACCCCTGTCTAATGTCCGCTTACATCACAATGCATCACAATTACCCCTGTAATCACAGTGCTCCATAACCGCTTTCATCACAATGCTCCATTAATCCTTTCATCGCACTGCTCTATGACTTTGTCATCACAATGTTCCATGCCCTTCTCATCACAATGCTCCATGGCCTTTGTCATCACAATGCTCCATGTTCAATGTAATCATAGTGCTCCACGACCCCTGTCATCACAATGTTCCATGAGACATTTCATCACAAACTCCATGACGCTCGTCATCACAATGCTCCATGGCACTTTGCATCACAATGCTCCATGACCACATTCAGCACAGTGGTCCATGAACCTTATCATCACAATATTCCATGGCTCTTGCCATCAAAATGCCCCATGGCGCTTGTCATCACAATGCTCCATGACCCCTTGTCATCGCAATGCACCATGGCCCCATTCATCACAATGCTCCCAGACATCTTTCATCACAATTCTCCATGAGCACTTTCATCACAATGCTCCACGTGCCTTGTTCATCACAATGCTCCATGACACCTTTTCATCACAATGCTCCATGACCATTTTCATCACAAGTCTCCATGCCCTTATCATCACAGTGCTCCATGAACCCTTTCATCACAATGCTCCATGGCCCTTCTCATCACAATGCCCCATGACCCCTTCCATCACAATGCTCCATGACCCCTTTCATCAAAATGCGCCATGAACATTGTCATAAGAAAGCTCCATGACCACGTTCATCACAATGCTCCATGACCCCTTTCCTTATAATGCTGATGGCTCTTGTCATCACAAAGCTCCATGGCGCTTGTCATCACAAGGCTCCATGACCACTGTAATCACAATGATCCATGACCCCTTTGATAACAATTCTCCATGACCCCTTTCCTCACAATGATCCTTGGCACTTGTCATCACAATGCTCCATGATCCCGGTAATCACAATGATCCTTGACCACTTTCATCACAATGTTCCATGGCCGCTTTCATCACAAGTCTCCATGCCCTTATCATCACAGTGCTCCATGAACCCTTTCATCACAATGCTCCATGGCCCTTCTCATCACAATGCCCCATGACCCCTTCCATCACAATGCTCCATGACCCCTTTCATCAAAATGCGCCATGAACATTGTCATAAGAAAGCTCCATGACCACGTTCATCACAATGCTCCATGACCCCTTCCCTTATAATGCTGATGGCTCTTGTCATCACAAAGCTCCATGGCGCTTGTCATCACAAGGCTCCATGACCACTGTAATCACAATGATCCATGACCCTTTTGATAACAATTCTCCATGACCCCTTTCCTCACAATGATCCTTGGCACTTGTCATCACAATGCTCCATAACCCCTGTCATCACAATGCCCCATGACCCATTTCCCCACAATGCTCCCTGAGCCATGTCATCACAATGCTACTTGTCTTTCTCATTACAATGCTCCATGTCCCCTATCATCAGTCTTCCATGACCCGTTTAATCACAACTCTCCTTAACACTTTTCTCATAATACTCCATGCCATTGTCATCACAAAGTTTCATGCCCCCTGTCACCACAATGCTCCAAGCCCACTCTCAACACAATGCTCCATGAGACTTGTCTCACAATGCTCCATGCCCTTTTCAACACAGTGCTCCATGCCCCCTTTCATTACAATGTTCCATGCCCCCTGTCATCACAAGGCTCCATGCCCTTATCATCACAATGCTCCATGACACCTGTCTTCGCAATGTTCCACGCACTTATCATCACAATACTCCTTGACCCTTGTCTAAAATGGTACATGGCGGTGACGTCACAATGTTCCATGCACCCTGTCATTACAAGGCTCCATGACACTTGTCATCACAATGTTACATGGCCCCTATCATACAAAATGCCATATGACCACTTTCATCACAATGCTCCAAGGCCCCTGTCATCAAAATGCCCCATGAACCCAGTCATCACAATGCTCCAGGCCCCCTGTCATCACAATGAGCCATGACACCTTTCATCACAATGCCCCATAACCACTGTCATCACAATGATCCATGGCCCTTGTCATCACAATGCTCCCTGGTGCATGTCATCACAAAGATCCATGACCACTTTCAGCACAATGCTCCATGACCCCTTTCATCAAAATTTTCCATGACCATTGTCATCACAATGCTCCATGAGCCCTGTCATTACAATGCTCCCTGATCCCTGTCATCACCATGATCCATGGCCCTTGTCATCACAGTGCTCCTTTGCTCTTTTCGTAACAATGCTCCATGATCCCTGTCATCACAATGATCCATGATTACTTTCATCACAATTCTCCTTTTTCCCTTTCATCACAATGATCCCTGGAGCTTGTCAAAACAATGCTCCTCGATTCCCTGTAATCACAATGCCCCATGTCCCCTTTCATCACAATGCTCCCAGTCATCTTTAATCACAATTCTCCATGACCACTTTCATCACAATTCTCCACGTGCCCTGTTCATCACAATGCTCCATGACCCCTTTTCATCACAATGCTCCATGACCATTTTCATCACAAGGCTCCATGCTCTTATCATCACAGTGCTCCATGAACCCTTTCATCACAATGCTCCATGGCCCTTCTCATCACAATGCCCCATGACCCCTTCCATCACAATGCTCCATGACCCCTTTCATCAAAATGCGCTATGAACATTGTCATAAGAAAGCTCCATGACCACGTTCATCACAATGCTCCATGACCCCTTTCCTTACAATTCTCCATGGCCCTTGTCATCACAAAGCTCCAGGGCGCTTGTCATCACAAGGCTCCATGACCACTGTAATCACAATGATCCATGACCCCTTTGATAACAATTCTCTATTACCCCTTTCCTCACAATGAGCCTTGGCGCTTGTCATCACAATGCTCCATGATCCCTGTAATCACAATGATCCTTGACCCCTTTCATCACAATGTTCCATGGCCGCTTTCATCACAATGCTCCATAACCCCTGTCATCACAATGCCCCATGACCCATTTCCCCACAATGTTCCCTGAGCCATGTCATCACAATGCTACTTGTCTTTGTCATTACAATGCTCCATGTCCCCTGTAATCAGAGTCTTCCATGACCCCTTTCATCACAACTCTCCTTAACACTTTTCTCACAATGCTCCATGCCATTGTCATCACAAAGTTTCATGCCCCCTCTCACCACAATGCTCCAAGCCCACTCTCAACACAATGCTCCATGAGACTTGCCTCACAATGCTCCATGCTCTTTTCATCAAAGTGCTCCATGCCCCCTGTCATCACAATGCTCCATGCCCCCTTTCATTACAATGTTCCATGCCCCATGTCATCACAAGGCTCCATGCCCTTATCATCACAATGCTCCATGACACCTGTCTTAGCAATGTTCCACGCACTTATCATCACAATACTCCTTGACCCCTGTCTAAAATGCTACATGGCGGTGACATCACAATGTTCCATGCACCCTGTCATTACAAGGCTCCATGACACTTGTCATCACAATGTTCCATGGCCCCTATCATTCAAAATGCCATATGACCACTTTCATCACAATGCTCCAAGGCCCTTTTCATCACAATGCCCCATGAACCCTGTCATCACAATGCTCCAGGGCCCCTGTCATCACAATGAGCCATGACACCTTTCATCACAATGCTCCATAACCACTGTCATCACAATGATCCATGGCCCTTGTCATCACAATGCTCCCTGGTGCATGTAATCACAAAGATCCATGACCACTTTCAGCACAATGCTCCATGACCCCTTTCATCAAAATTCTCCATGACCATTGTCATCACAATGCTCCATGAGCCCTGTCATTACAATGCTCCCTGACCCCTGTCATCACCATGATCCATGGCCCTTGTCATCACAGTGCTCCTTCGCTCTTGTCGTAACAATGCTCCATGATCCCTGTCATCACAATGATCCATGATTCCTTTCATCACAATTCTCCTTTTCCCCTTTCATCACAGTGATCCCTGGAGCTTGTCAAAACAATGCTCCTCGATTCCCTGTAATCACAATGATCCATGACCCCTTTGATGACAATGCTCCATTACCCCACTAATCACAATGATCCATGGTGATTGTCATCACAATGCTCCATGAACCTTGTCATCACAATGCTCCAGGTCGTTGTAATCACAATATTCCATGACCCCTTTCACCACAAAGCTCCAAGATCCCTGTCATCACAATGCCCCATGACTCCTATCATCACAATGCTCCATGGCACTTGTCCTCACAATGCTCCATGACCCCTGTCATCACAATGCTCCATAGCGCTTTTCATCACAATCCTCCATGACCACTTTCATCACAATGCTCCATGACCACTATCATCACAATGCCCCATGAACTCTGTCATCACAATGCTCCATGGCCCTTGTCATCACAATTCTCCATGACCCCTGTCATCACAATGCTCCATGGCCCTTGTCATCACAATGCTCCATGCACTTATCATCACAATTCTCCATGACACTTGTCATCACAGTGCTCCATGGCGCTTGTCATCACAATGATCCAGATCCTTAGTTCCTGTGTTGGGAGTAGTATCATTGCCTCAATTAGGGAAAATGTCAGTGACTGAGTTGGGAGTAGTGTGAGGGCCCTTGTTAGGGACACTGTCAGTGACTGATTTAGCTGTAGTGTCAGGGTTTTAGTTACGTACACTGTCAGAGCCTGAGTTGGGAATAGTGTCAGGGCCTTTGTTATGGACTGTGTCATTGCCTGAGTTAGGAGTGGTGTCAGTGCCTTAGTTAGGGGTAGCATCAGTGCCTTCGTTAGGTATTGTATCAGCGCCTTCAGTTAGGAATAGATTCAGGGCCTTATTTTGGGACAGTGTCAGTGCCTGAGTTAGGAGTTTTGTCGGCCTTAGTTAGGGACCTTTTCAGGGCCTGAGTTAGGAGTAATGTCAGGGCCTTCCTTAGGTATTGTATCAGTGCCTGAGTTAGGAATAGTGTCAAGGCCTTAGTTAGGGACATTGCCAGGGCATGATTTAGGAGGAGTGTTAGGGTGTGAGTTATGAACAATGTCAGGGCCTTAGTTAGTGACTGTGTCAGTTCCTGAGTTAGGAGTAGAGTCAGGGCCTAAGTTAGAGACAGTGCCAGTGCTGAGTTCGTAGTAGTATCAGGGCCTTAGTTAGAGACAGTGTCAGGGCCTGAGTTAGGAGTAGTGTTAGAGGCTTTGTTAGGGACAGTGTCAGTGCCTGAGTTAAGTGTAGCGTCACAGCTTTAGTTAGGGCCAGTGTCCGGGCCTTAGTTAAGACCAGTGTCAGGGCCTATGATAGGAATCAGATCAGGGCCTGTGTTACGAGTAGTGCCAGGGACATAGTTAAGGACAGTGTCAGGGCCTGAGTCCTGACTTATTCCTAACTTTCCTCACTAAGGATTTTTGACACTACTGCTAATTCAGGTCCTGATAATATCCCTTACTAAGGCCCTGACCTTTTCCCTGGCTAAGGCCCTGAACTTATCCTAAGTCAGGCCCTGATACTTTCCCTAACAATGGCCCTGGCACTACACTTAACTTAGGCCCCGAAATGATACCTAACAAAGGCTCTGTTGCTAGTCCAAACTAAAGCCCTAAAATTGGTCTTAAATAAGGCCTTGACACTAATCCTAACTCAGGCCCTAACACTGTCCCTAGCTAAGGCCCTGACAGTACGCCTAACTCAGGCCCTCATACGATTCCTAACAATGTCTCTGATGCTAGTCCAAACTAAGGTCCTGAAATTGGACCTAAATAAGGCCTTGACACGAATCGTAACTCAGGCCCTAGCACTGTCCCTAACTAGGTCTCTGACAGTACACCTAAGTCAGACCCTGACACTGTCCCTAAGCAAGGCCCTGACACTACTCCTAACTCAGTCCCTTACACTGTATCTAACAAAGTCACTGCTGCTAGGCCTAACTCAGGCCCTCAAAGTGTCTGTAAGTAAGGCCCTGCTGCCATCACTATGTAAAGTCAAGTCCTGATATTATCCTGAGCTAATATCCTGACCTATGTCTTTCCAAGGTCCTGAAACTGTCCCAAAGTAAGCCCTAATGCTGTCCATAAGTGAAGACCTGAGGCTGTCCCTAACTCAGGCCCTGAAGCTTTCCTTAACTGAAGCCTTGAAGCTGTGACTAACTCAGGCCCTGATCATGTATTTCACGAAGACCTTAATGCTGATCCAGCAAAGACGCTGATGCTGCTCCAAAGTCATGCCCTGACAGTGTGCCCAGCAAAGGGCCTGATGCTAGGCCTCACACAGGCCCTGTCGCTCTCCCGAAGTCAGGCCCTGACACTGTCACTAACTAAGGCCCTGACTCTACTCCTAACTCAGTCCCGTAAAGTGTACCTAACAAAGGCTCTGATGCTAGTCGTAACTCCGGGCATGACACTGTCTCTAACTAAGGGCTGCTGCCATCAATATCTAAAGTCCTGACATTATCCGGAGCTAATATCCTGACCCATGTCTTACCAAGGTCCTGAAACTCCCCCAAAGTAAGCCCTGACGCTGTCCCTAAGTGAGGCCCTGCAGCTTTCCCTAACTAACTCAGGCCTTGATTCTGTGACTAACTCAGACCATGGTCATATATTTAACTAAGACCCTAAGGCTGATCCAACAGAGGCCCTGAGGCTGCTCCTAAGTCATGCCCTGACAGTGTCCCCAGCTAAGGGTCTGATACTAGGACTCACTCAGACCCTATCGCTCTCCCTAAGTCAGGCTCTGATGCTGTCCCTACCTGAAGCCCTAACACTGGTTCTGAATAAGGCCCTGAGAGTCTCAGTAACAAAGGTCTTCACACTATCCTTAGGTCATTTCCTGACACTATCCCTACATGTTAAACAGACACTGTCACTAGCTAATGTCCTGCCTCTTATGCTAACTGAAGCCCTTAGGCTGTGCCTGCCTCAGGCACTGAATTTAGTCCCAAGACCGTGAAACTGTCCCGAACTAAGGCCTAGATGCTCGTCCTACATCTGGCCCTGACACTGTCCCTAACTAAGGCCCTAACACTATTGCTAACTGAGGACCTGACACTGGACCTATCAGGGGCCCGCTACTCCTAACTAACGCCTTGACACTGTCCCTTACTTAGGCCCTGCTACCATCAATATCTAAAGTCCTGACATTATCCTGAGCTAATATCCTAACTCATCTCTTACCAAGGTCCTGAAACTCTCCCTAAGGAAGCCCTGATGCTCTCCCTAAGTGAGGCCTTGAGGCTGTCCCTAACAGAGGCCCTGATAATATCTTTAACATAGCCCCTGAGGCTGATCCTACTTTGGCTCTTATGTTGCTCCTAAGTCATGCCCTGACACTGTCCCTAGCTAAGGCCCTGACGCTAGGCCTCACTCAGGCCCTGTCGCTCTCCCTAAGTCAGGCTCTGACGCTGTCCCTACCCGAAGCCCTGACACTCACTGGTCCTTAATTAGGCCCTGATGCTCTAAGTAACCAAGGTCTTGACACTATCCCTAGGTCATTTCCTGAAACTATCCCTAGATCTTAACCTAACCTTCTCTTTAGCTAATATCGAGATTAGCTAAAGAGATTCTTTAGAACGAGATTCTTTCATCTTTTGAATATGGTTTTCTTAAAAACATAATTTTATAGTGTTACTAACTTTAAACAAAATGTACTCAACTGCTGTGGAATAGTCCTTCATAGGAGCGTGCATGGTTCACTTCTGCATCTGCTTGTGGTGGTGTTCAAGTTGCTTTCAGCTGTAGATCCTCTTATGCTAGCTAAATCTGTGATTCTGTCCCTAAATGAGGCCCTGAATTTAGGTCCGAGGCCGTGAACCTGTCCCTAACTGAGGCCTGGAAGCGCGTCCTAACGCAGGTCCTGACACTGTCCCTAACTAAGGCCCTGACACTACACCTAACTCCGTCACTGACAGTGTACCTAACAAAGGCTCTGATGCTAGTCCTAACTTAGGCCTGACACTGCCTCTAACTAAGGCCCTGCTGCCGTCAATATCTGAACACCTGACATTATCCTGAGCTAATATCCTGACCCATGTCTTACCAAGGTCCTGAAACTTTCCCAAAGTAAGCCCTGACGCTGTCCCTAAGTGAGACCTTGAGGCTGTTCCTAACAGAGGCCTTGATAATATCTTTAACGAAGACCCTAATGCTGATCGTACAGAGGCCTTTATGCTGCTCCTAAGTCATGCCCTGATACTGTCCCTTACTCAGGCCCCAGGCCTCTGTTGCTGTACCTTTGTTAGGCGCTAACGCTGTCCGTACATCAAGCCCTGGCACTGGTCCTGATTAAGGCCCTCACGCTGCTGCTAACTAAGGCCCTGAGGCTCTCAATGACTAAGGTCTTCTCGTTATCCCTTGGTCATTTCCTTTCACTATCTCTGGCCTGGAACCTGACTCTGTCCCGAGATAATCTCCTGCATCTTATGCTGACTGAAACCCTAATGCTCTCCCTAACTACGGCCCTGACTACGCCTAACTAAGGCCATGACACTGTCTCTAACAAAGGCCCAGAATCTGTCCCTAATATAGGCCCTGCTGCCAGCAATAACTAAAATCCTGACACTCTCCTGAGATAATATCCTGACCCATTTCTAACCAAGGTCTTGACACTCTCCCTAAGAAAGCCCTGTCACTGTCTTTAAGTGAAGACCTGAGGCTGTCCGTAACTCAGGCCCTGAAGCTTTCCCTAACTGAGGCCTTGACGCTGTGACTAACTAGGGCTCTGCTCATGTTTAACTAAGAGCCTAAAGCTGATCCAACAAAGGCACTGATAGTGCTCCTACGTCACTCCCTGACAGTGTCCCCAGCTGAGGGCCTGACATTAGGCCTCACTCAGACCCTGTCGCTCTCCCTAAGTCAGGCCCTGATACTGTCCCTAGCTGAAGCCCTAACACTGGTTCTGAATAAGGCCCTGATATTCTCAGTAACAGAGGTCTTCACACTATCTTTAGGTCATTTCCTGACACGATTCCTAGCCTTCACCCTAACCCTGTCCCGAGTTACTATCCTACATCTTATGCTAACTAAAGACTTTATGCTGTGCCTACCTCAGGCACTGAATTTAGTCCCAAGACCGCTAGACTGTCCCTCACTAGGCTCCATGCCCTTATCGTCACAATGTTCCATGACCACTGTCATCACAATGCTCCACGCCCTTATCATCACAATGCCCCATGACCCCTGTCATCACAATGCTCCATGACCCCTTCCATCACAATGCTCCGTGACCCCTTTCATCAAAATGCGCCATGACCATTGTCATCACAATGCTCCATGACCCCTGGCATCCCAAAGCTCCATGACCACTCTCATCGCAATGCTTCATGACCCTTGTCATTGCAATGCTACATACCATTGTCATCACAATGCTCCATACCCCATGTCATCACATTGGCCCATGACCCTTGTCTCACAATGTTCCATGCTCTTGTGATCATAATGCTCCATGCCCCCTGTCATCACAATGCCCCGTGACTCCTATCATCACAATGCTCCATGTCCCCTGTCATCACAATGCTCCATGACCCCGGTCATCACAGTGCTCCATTACCCTTGTCATCACAATGCTCCAGGTCCCCTGTCATTCACAAAGCCAAATGACCCTTGTCTTCACAATGCTTCATGGCCCTTGTCCTCACAATGCCCCATGACCCCTATCATCAAATTGCTCCATGTCCCCGTTTATCACAATGCTCTAAATTACACCTGTAATCACAGTGCTCCATAACACTTTTCCTCACAATGCTCCATGCCCCTTTTCATCACAATGAGCCATGAAAACTTTCATCAGAATGTTCCATTACCCCTGTCTAATGTCCGCTTACATCACAATGCATCACAATTACCCCTGTAATCACAGTGCTCCATAACCGCTTTCATCACAATGCTCCATTAATCCTTTCATCGCACTGCTCTATGACTTTGTCATCACAATGTTCCATGCCCTTCTCATCACAATGCTCCATGGCCTTTGTCATCACAATGCTCCATGTTCAATGTAATCATAGTGCTCCACGACCCCTGTCATCACAATGTTCCATGAGACATTTCATCACAAACTCCATGACGCTCGTCATCACAATGCTCCATGGCACTTTGCATCACAATGCTCCATGACCACATTCAGCACAGTGGTCCATGAACCTTATCATCACAATATTCCATGGCTCTTGCCATCAAAATGCCCCATGGCGCTTGTCATCACAATGCTCCATGACCCCTTGTCATCGCAATGCACCATGGCCCCATTCATCACAATGCTCCCAGACATCTTTCATCACAATTCTCCATGAGCACTTTCATCACAATGCTCCACGTGCCTTGTTCATCACAATGCTCCATGACACCTTTTCATCACAATGCTCCATGACCATTTTCATCACAAGTCTCCATGCCCTTATCATCACAGTGCTCCATGAACCCTTTCATCACAATGCTCCATGGCCCTTCTCATCACAATGCCCCATGACCCCTTCCATCACAATGCTCCATGACCCCTTTCATCAAAATGCGCCATGAACATTGTCATAAGAAAGCTCCATGACCACGTTCATCACAATGCTCCATGACCCCTTTCCTTATAATGCTGATGGCTCTTGTCATCACAAAGCTCCATGGCGCTTGTCATCACAAGGCTCCATGACCACTGTAATCACAATGATCCATGACCCCTTTGATAACAATTCTCCATGACCCCTTTCCTCACAATGATCCTTGGCACTTGTCATCACAATGCTCCATGATCCCGGTAATCACAATGATCCTTGACCACTTTCATCACAATGTTCCATGGCCGCTTTCATCACAAGTCTCCATGCCCTTATCATCACAGTGCTCCATGAACCCTTTCATCACAATGCTCCATGGCCCTTCTCATCACAATGCCCCATGACCCCTTCCATCACAATGCTCCATGACCCCTTTCATCAAAATGCGCCATGAACATTGTCATAAGAAAGCTCCATGACCACGTTCATCACAATGCTCCATGACCCCTTCCCTTATAATGCTGATGGCTCTTGTCATCACAAAGCTCCATGGCGCTTGTCATCACAAGGCTCCATGACCACTGTAATCACAATGATCCATGACCCTTTTGATAACAATTCTCCATGACCCCTTTCCTCACAATGATCCTTGGCACTTGTCATCACAATGCTCCATAACCCCTGTCATCACAATGCCCCATGACCCATTTCCCCACAATGCTCCCTGAGCCATGTCATCACAATGCTACTTGTCTTTCTCATTACAATGCTCCATGTCCCCTATCATCAGTCTTCCATGACCCGTTTAATCACAACTCTCCTTAACACTTTTCTCATAATACTCCATGCCATTGTCATCACAAAGTTTCATGCCCCCTGTCACCACAATGCTCCAAGCCCACTCTCAACACAATGCTCCATGAGACTTGTCTCACAATGCTCCATGCCCTTTTCAACACAGTGCTCCATGCCCCCTTTCATTACAATGTTCCATGCCCCCTGTCATCACAAGGCTCCATGCCCTTATCATCACAATGCTCCATGACACCTGTCTTCGCAATGTTCCACGCACTTATCATCACAATACTCCTTGACCCTTGTCTAAAATGGTACATGGCGGTGACGTCACAATGTTCCATGCACCCTGTCATTACAAGGCTCCATGACACTTGTCATCACAATGTTACATGGCCCCTATCATACAAAATGCCATATGACCACTTTCATCACAATGCTCCAAGGCCCCTGTCATCAAAATGCCCCATGAACCCAGTCATCACAATGCTCCAGGCCCCCTGTCATCACAATGAGCCATGACACCTTTCATCACAATGCCCCATAACCACTGTCATCACAATGATCCATGGCCCTTGTCATCACAATGCTCCCTGGTGCATGTCATCACAAAGATCCATGACCACTTTCAGCACAATGCTCC
>NW_028124445.1:0-60305 GCF_965194825.1 Balaenoptera physalus | reverse complement strand
AAGGTCCAGCACAGATCTATGCAATAGCAGTTAGGAACAAAAGCAGCTCGCACAGTAGACATGCAGGTGTTGACGTTTCCATATGTGACAGAAAGTTCCTCTCTGTTAAAGTTGTAACCTTTGAGAGATTACGTGTAAAATGTCTAAGAATTTCTGCAATGAGTTTGTCTCCTGTGATACAAGTAAGTGACCAGTCAGGGTTGGTCAAGTATAGGATGAATAAGAAGACAAAACAGGTCAGAAGACAACAGATACCTAGGGTGATGCTAGAAGCCAAATGAGAGGAAAGTCTGCGTATCTGAAGCTGAGGAGCACATGTGGGACAGGGGACTGTTTGCCGAACTTCCACTTTAGAGTAGTGGGTTTTCAGACCTTGGGCTGCGGTGTTCCCAGGGTCCAAACTTAAAGGTTCAGCTCAGGCCAACAGGTCACACCAGAAGCCATTCTGTAGGTTTAACTGGATATCCTTCCTAAAATTCTTTATACACTTTAACTGTTATTAAACTATATGCAATTCATACAGTGTCACAATCCATGTCACTCAAGGAATCACTATCCTGTGTTTATAAAGAATCAAGATAAAATACTATTGTCAGATATTTTACAGAATTCTAGCTCGTGGAGTAGATGTCATCAGACATGTGCAGTGACCTGGTCACTAGGGAGTAGAATGGTGCCCAGGCAGGCTCTTTCCCTGTTTCATTATTCATTTATTCACTATGTATGTAATGTGTGCTTACGTTATGGGTTGAATTGTGTCTCCCTAAAGGTCATATGTTGAAATCCGAACCCCCAGGACCTCAGAATGTGACCTTATTTGGAAATAGTCTATTTCAGAAGTAATTAGTTAAGTTAGGATGAGGCCATACTGTAGTGTGGGGCAGGGGAGGGGACTAATTCAGTATGACTGATGTCCTTTTAAAAAGGGAAGTTTGGAGACACACGTAGAGAGAACTCCTTGCGAAGATTGGAGTTCTGCTGCCACAAGGCAGAGAACTACCAGGTGCTAGGAGAGAGGCCTGGAACGGACCCTTCCCAAGTACCTGCAGAAGGAGCTTGGCCCTGCCGGCACCTTGATCTCAGACTTCCAGTCTCCAGAACTGCAACACCATACACTTCTGTTGTTTAAGCCCCCCGGTCAGTGATATTCTGTGCAGTGGCCCTAGCAAACTAAAACAGCCTGCTAACTGCCAGCTCCTACTCTAATTGCTCAACAAGACCCATTAGGTCTTGCCCTCACAGAGTTTAGGTACTGGAGGGCTGAGATAGAAGCAAATAAGATGATTTCAGACAGTGATCAGGGACAGCCCTTGTATACAGTGCATTGTGGATTCTTCTTTATATTTCTGATCACAAAACAGTGAACATGTAAAGACTTAAATCAAACTTGAATAAGTACGGTGCTACTATGCATTCCATTCTGGAAATGAGTGGCCAGTTGGCATTCAGAATCTCCCATTCTAGAACCTCATACTTACAATTCAATCTTACTTCCATTTTTCTTCCTCAGTGCACATTGTCACTATTCAGTATGATGCCTTTTAATCAGCATTTTTTCTCCTGTATTTCTTCTGTGTAATATAAATTTATATCTTTACAGTACAAGTCTGTAAAACCTCACCTAACATATGGTCAGGTTACCTAGGCAGGTTTAGAAAAATAATTATTTTCATTGTATATCACTGGGCATTTTTTTAAACATTAATAGAGGATTAGAAAATCATATGAATGAGAGAGAAAAGTAGAAAGTTGTGATGATTTAAGGGCCACTGTGCTGGCAACTTCCATGGGAATGTACTCAAGAGTGTGGTGTATGGGTTTATGAATGGATAAAGGAATATTGTCGTGAAGGTAGAGAAGCAAGCTGCCTGGGTGGAGGTGCTCATGAAGCTTTTCATGGGTTAATCTGAATACATAAATTTAAATGTGTAATAAAATGTCCTATTGAATAAAAATCAATAAGGCCATTGACAGTACACATTTTACCATTGCCTCAATAATTCTTGACCAGAAAAAAAAAGTTTTATGTGTGTATATTGATAAATAGATAGCAGATGAATGGATGGATGGATAGATAGATAGCTGTCTGTAGATAATTGTATCCCGGAAATAAGATGGAGAAGCTTTCTGGATTACCTAGTTTCTCATGCTGTCCTCCTCAAGTCCTGAAGTGCCCCGCCTCTCTAGTGGGACCTTTGCCACTGTATCAGGACAAGTCTTCGTTGTGCAGAGCTATGCCAGCACTGCAGGTGTTTGGCGTCCGTAGACTCCATCCAGTGAACCTACCAAACCTCAGTCACGGGGATGAGGAAACCCCTCCCTCCCCTCCCTGCACACTTCTTTTTTTTTTTTTTTTTTTAATTTATATTTATTTTTGGCTGTGTTGGGTCTTCGTTTCTGTGCAAGGGCTTTCTCCAGTTGTGGGGAACGGAGGCCACTCTTCATCGTGGTGCGCAGGCCTCTCACTGTCGTGGCCTCTCCCGTTGCGGAGGACAGGCTCCAGATGCGCAGGCTCAGTAGTTGTGGCTCACGGGCCTAGTCGCTCCGCGGCATGTGGGATCTTCCCAGACCAGGGCTCGAACCCGTGTCCCCTGCACTGGCAGGCAGATTCTTAACCACTGCGCCACCAGGGAAGCCCCTCCCTGCACACTTCCGAGTGCCAGTCTTGATCAGAGGTTGCCACCAGGCCAAACTAAATCCCACCAACAGGTCTTCCAACCTGCCCAGTGCTTCCCCACTCTTGTGTTTCAGGGAAATCTGGATTAGGTGGCAACATGTAAAATTTCATTGTTTTCCCATCAACCATCCGAGTGCCTGGCCCTCTTGACAAACTGAGTATCTGGTAGCAACGGGGCCCATATTTACATGTGGCCACTGTGTGTGGGCTGCCAGCTCTCCTCCACTGCGGCTGGCTTGCCTCCCTCTTTAAGGCATCTGTATGGCCCCAAAGGCATCTAGTCTACAACCTGATTCCCAGATTCTGCCTTCATCTGCTCCCCCGCCTTCCCGGAAAGCATCATTTTATTTTTACCAAAGTACAGTTGATTTACAATATTGTGTTAGTCTCAGGTGTACAGCATAGTGATTCAGTATTTTTCAGATTATACTCCATTATAGATTATTACAAGATAATGGGTATAATTCCCTGTGCTATACAGTATATTCTTGTTGCTCATCTGTTTAATATGTAGTAGTTTGTATCTGTTAATCCCATACACCTAATTTGTTCCTCTCCCCTTCCCTCTCCCCACTGGTAACCACAAGTTTGTTTTCTGTATTTGTGAGTCTGTTTCTGTTTTGCATATATATTCATTTGTGTTATTTTTTAGATTCCACATATAAGTGATATCATACGGTATTTGTCGTTCTCTGACTTATTTCACTAAGCATAATATTCTCTAGGTCCATCCACATTGTTGCAAATGGCAGCATTTCATTCTTTTTATGGCTGAGTAATATTCCATTGTATGCATATGCCACATCTTCATAATCCAGTCATCTGTTGATGAGCACTTGGGTTGTTCCATGTCTTGGCTGTTGTAAATAATGCTGCAGCGAACATTGGGGTGCATGCATCTTTCCAACTTAGAATTTTCATCTTTTCCAGATATACAGCCAGAAGTGGGATTGCTGGATCATATGATAACTCTATTTTTAGCTTTTTGAGCAACCTCCATACTGTTTTCCATAATGGCTGCACCAATTGACATTCCTACCAACAGTGTACAAGGGTTCCCTTTCTCCACACTCTCTCCAGCATTTATTATTTGCAGACTTTGTGACGATAACCACTTGACAGGTGTGAGGTGATACCTCACTGTGGTTTTGCTTTGCATTTCTCTAATAATTAGCGATGCTGAGCACCAGATTCTGCCTTTATAGCTGCAGTTGAGCTGGGCCCCCAGAGATCCCATGGACTGCTCTGGGGTGAAGCCTGAGCAGTGGGGCTTGTAAAGCTCCCTGGGGGACTGGAAAGTGCAGCCGAGGCTGAGAGCCCTGCCCTGAAGCCTTGGTACCCAGAGTCTGCTCCGTGGATCTGGTTACTCCGAGCCTCAGCATCACCCAGGGGCCTGTTTGGAAATGCAGAGCCGCAGGTCCCACCCCATATCAGAACTTACTTCGTAAATCTGTAAGCACGTTTAAACGTCACTGACTAAGCCCTTTCTCCTCTCTTTGGCATAGTGGTTATTCCAGGGCCTTCAAATACCACCTCTACACAGATGACTCCCAGATTAATCTTCCCTGATACTTTATAACACTGTGTCTGTAGTAGGATGATATAAAACTACTGGGGCTTCCTGCTGGTTCTGACTTGGAGAGCTGTGCTTGTAATTTGGAGTCTGCAAGTTTTCTCTGACTCCCGGATCCACTGGAAATGTGACTTGCAGGTTGCTGCTGTTTTTCTTGTAGCTTTGCATGTTTTCTAGGAGGAGACAGTTCAGAACTAAGCTGCCACCGTGTGCCTATCAGAGGCAGAAATCACTTTCTTGGACTTAATTTAAAAATTATGTATGATTTATTCCTTCTGTTTTTTTGTTTTTATTTCTCTTTATGGAACTCCTGTTATTTAGCTGTTGGACCCCTGGAATGGTCCTCTGATTTTTTATCCTTTCTCTCCTTGTCTTTTTGCTCTACTTTCTGGTAGATTTCCTTTATCTCACTCTTAGCCGTTAGCTCTTTCTGCGCTTACCCATTTCCCCTTGGCACATGCGTTTTCATGTCTGCCAGGCTGTCTTCCAACTGCTGGCACCTACAACTCTTGGCTTGGGGACTTGCTGTGGCAACAAACTCCACTGTGCTCTTGTGAGCAGCAAACCAAAAATGCCGAGGAATTACTCTGCCTCGGGAGCAGCCTTCAGCGAATGGCTGATTGGCTTTTTTCACTCAGCATATTTCCCTGGAGATACGTCCAAGTTGTTGCGTGGGTCCATAGCCTATTCCTTTTCATTGCCTAGTAGTAGTTCATAGTACGGTTGTACCACAGTTGCTTTAACCATTCACCTGTTGAGGACACTGGGAGCTGTTTCCAGTTTGGGGCAATTACAGATAAAGCAGCTATGAACATTCGTATATGGATCTTTGTGTGAACATAAATTTCAATTCTCTGGGACCAGAGCCCAAGAGGGCAATTGCTGGATTATACGGTATTTGCGTGTGTCACGGTGCCAGCTTTTTGACATACCATCAGTGCTGACCTAGAGGGGTTTGGACTTTACTTAACAGCAATGGAAAGTGTTCACAAACTTTTGGGCAGATAGGATGCTATCACAGTATTGCTATATGAAAAGTAATAATCTCATGCAGTGTGGAGGCTAAACTGGTCATGAAGAGTCTGAGCCACCACTATAAATATAAATAAAAGGATGAAGGGCATGAACCAGAAGAGAGTCAACAGGAATGGACAAGAGAAACAGATCCAAGGGGCAAAGTTCTTTGGAATCTTACAGAGTTAATTCCACAGCTGGAAAAGGATACCCTTGTAAAATATGACCCATGGACTTTAACTCCCAGAGGATATTTGAGGAGAAATAAAAGCAAAGCAAAGCAGAAAGGAAACTAGTTGTGCTTAAATTTATTTTCAATTAGTGTGTCCATATAACATTAAAAACATTTCCTATAAAAAAACACTCTGGTTTAAATAATAGCTGAGGGGAAAATCTCCACCTCATTTTTTTCCTGTCTGCAGCCTCTGTGTACTGCTTTTAATAAAATAAAACATGATGGGCTTCTGTGGGTAAATTATGATTTTCCCCTAATATATTCTAATTCAGACTATTTTCAGAGAGCTTGATCTGAAAATTGCTCCCATATCTATAAAAAGCACATGTATTTTGAGAAATAAAAGATGAGAAACAAGAAGGAAGAAGATACTTTAAAAAAAAAAACTGCTTCAGCCTGTCTAGTTACAACTTGAGCCAAGAATTTGATGTCCTGAGAAAATAATTCTCTCCAACAGTTTTAGAAAAGGAAGAACCCAGATAAAAATAAGCCTCTAGCAAGTGGAGCCTGGAGAAGAATCCATCCCCCCAAAAAATCTAATTAAAAATATGTATTATCTCACTTGCACATGTTATTTTTGGTACCTTAAAGACAAATTACTATTAAACCTTCTCAAAGAATTGTCCCATGTTTCTCATAGCTCCCTATCTCTTTGTGGTTTCTTATTACAGAGGTAAAATTGAGGGTGAGGGTTGGCAGTTTGCTTTGTCTTGTTTCTGGTAAAGTTGTTTTTCATGACAAATTCTTAGAGGTAGAGAGCAAACCCACCATTCCATTTTTCAAATTTAGCTATGAGGCCAGTTTCAATAAAGAAGAAAAACCAAGCCAAACAGGCAATGAAACAGAAAACCTGCAAAGGTGCATTTGCACTCAATGCTGATGAGCTGGAGGGTTAGCACCACCGTTGAAATTTGGTCATACACAGCAACCACGAGCAGCCCCAGTCAAAGAGACTACGGACTCCCGAAGCTGGGTATCACTTTCTCCATATTAATCTCTTTCTGCAGTTGCCTCTTTCTCCAGCCTGTGCCTGTGTTCTACTACACAGGGAACATAGGGTTCCTGTTCCAAGGCTGTCTTTAATGAGGCGTCAGGCCGTGCTTCATGTCGTGGAGCCACCCCCAGAACTCTGAAGCTGCTTCTCATGAGGATATATCAGGTGCATCTCAGATGCTCTGGAGCAGGCAGTTGGGCTTTTTCTACCACGTTTACAGACATCAACGTGCTCCTTCTAAGGCTTCCAGTGGTGGAGAGGTTTTATGGAATGAGGCATACATCAGGAGTTTTTTAGATTGCAGATCCCAAATTTCCCAGATTCTCTTCTATGTGAATAAGTTCATTATTGAACCATAGCACATACACGTTTTCTGTATCTAATGACCTGTTTCCTTGAATTACCATTATAGGTGCTAAACTCCTCAGGCATGTATAACTTCTAGCCAAGCAAAGGAGAAAAGGCATAATTCCAAGCTTAAGAATGATTGCAGGGCTTCCCTAGTGGTGCAGTGGTTAAGAATTTGCCTGCAAATGCAGGGGACACGGGTTCGAGCCCTGGTCTGGGAAGATTCCACATGCCTCGGAGCAACTAAGCCCATATGCCACAACTACTGAGCCTGTGCTCTAGAGCCGGAGCTCCACAACGAGAGAAGCCACAGCAATGAGAAGCCCGTGGGCACCGCAACGAAGAGTAGCCCCTGCTTGCCTGAAGACCCAGGGCAGCCAAAAATAAATAAATAAAATAAATAAATGTATTTTAAAAATGCATCTTTAAAAAAAAAAAATGACTGCATACACAACAGCTTTTAAATCTTTTATCCCTTTAAGAAGGAAGTGCCTTTAAAACCACTCTTTTGTTCAAAAGCACATCACATTCACGGTTCCCGAACTTGCTGTGTTTGAGTTCTTTTTTTTAAACCTTAAATTATTTTACTCTTTTTAAGTAGATCATGTCCAGTAGTTTATGGGAAAATTGGTATTTTTACCAAGCATGTTCTCAAATGTTGATAAAAACATGTGATGGAAGCATATGCTCCATGGTAGCCAGCCTCCAAGATGGCCCCCAGTGATGCTCACCAACTGAATTCATGCCCTTCCCACATTGGACCAGGACTGGCCCTGCATGACCCACAGACCAGAGCAGAAATGATGGTGTGTGACTTCCAAGGCTAAGCCACAAAAGGCGTCGAAGCTCTCACCTTGGTCTTCTGGATCACCCACTCTGCACAGTGCCATCTGCCGTGCTGTGAGGGTACTCAAGCAGCATGTAGAGAGGCCACATAGACAGGGACTGACTTGCCAATCAAGGGAGGGAGCTACCTTGGAAGCAGATCCCCAGCCCCAGTCAGGCTTTCAAGATCATTGCAGCCCTGATCAAAAACTGACTGCAACCTCATGAGAGAACCAGAGCCAGGATCACCCAGCTCAGTCACTCTCAAATTCCTGATGCTTAGAAACCTGGAGAGAGAAGGAATTATTACCGTTGTTTTAAGCCACTGCATTCTGAGGGTGATCTGTTACACAGCGTAGTAGCTGGAACACACACATATATACATACCAAACACAGATTACCCAGAAAAGGATTCAACTCCAACAGGAAAAGTTTCTTCCAAAGTGTCGGCCCTTCCAGCAGAGTATTCAGTGAAGCAGATAAAATAATTTTTTTTACTGATTGTCTTTAAAGTATCAAAAATCAAACATGGGGATACTTTGCATATCAATTAAATTTTTTCTTCTTAGAACCACTGTACCTCCTCCTACAGAGTTCCTTTTTCTGATTATATTCTGGTAAAGAGAGCAGAAATGGTCTGTACGCCTCTCCAGAGTTTTCCATAACTGGCTAGATATGGTTGCCAGCAATCCATGTGAGTTTTGAAATGTGATATGTAATTGAACTGACAAAAAATATTAGTCAAATTGATGCTGTGTAGAGCGTGATTTAGATTTTTTCCACGAAAGAAAGTTTAGTAACTTAATTGAGTTGGAGGGAAAATATTGAGATAAAATTTTAAATGCTCTGTCAAATATTTGCATTGAAGAAGGGTTAAAGTCATGTTTTTCCTTTACTCTGTGCATGTAAAGGACTGAATATTTTAAAAGCTACATTACAAATAAAACTATCCCGGATATACCAAGCCCTCTGGATTTTTAAGAAACAAATTAATTTTCTGTACACAAAGACAGTCCTGTGAGCCAGACTTGCTGTATTTTGCTACATATTTCCAATCTTGCTACATCTATGCCAAGATGAAATTCTTATCACGTTACTAATGTTTCTTTTAGCCAAATGTATCAAATTGTATTCATGGAACCAAGTGTATGAGAGCTCACAGACAAGTGGAATAACTCAGTTCATGAACTATATGAGCAAATCCAGTATTCAGAAGGCCGCTAAAGAGAACACAGCCTGTCACACGCAATAAAATTTAGAACAAAAATTAAGAAGGTTCTCTCACTGCAGCAGGGAGTTTCCCAACCACAGAAAACTGCCTTCTGTATTCTGGGTAATTACCCCACATATAAAATATTTAATAGTCCTTTCTTCAGCCAGCCATTTTTCTACCCGCGGATGCCACCTTCTCATCCCAAAGTCCACTCTCGAATTTCACAAGGGAATAGGCTATTAAAAATAAGGAAGAACATTTAGTCAGTGACTATCCTGCTTTCTTGTGGTTTGGGATTTTATTTTTATCCTTTATATCAGGGAAAAGAAATAGCGCAGATGGGCTTTTTTGTTTGTTTGATGTTTATTCAGTGAGCGCTTTCCCTGAGCAGAGAGCTGATCTAAGCCTTCAACAACTGTTAGTCATTTAATCCCCAATAACCATTGCGGGTTATCCTCTTTCACAATGAGGGCACCGAGGCTCCGAGAGAATAAGGAATTCTGCCCAACTCATGTGACTAGTCCAAGGAAGGACAAGAATTTGAACCTGTGAAGTCTAACATAACACCATAGTCTACACTTGCAACCTGTACTATATCCCTGGTCACTTTAATCACTAAATTCAGTCCCCAGAGCCATCTGTTCTCAGTGACTTTAAAACAAGCCATTTTATCATCTATCCCATGGGTCATAGCATAGTAGAATTCCCAGGAAACCGGGGAGTGTCCTGTACAGGAGTTTTCTACCTTATACACAGTCCCTCAGACATTGCAGAAACCTAACAGATGTGGCGGTGGCACTGCTACACGTGATTAATGTACAAAAAAATACAGCAAAAGGGGTTTTTCCTGATTTATGAGACTGTAATTGAAAACCCAAGTACTTGTCTAATTCATTTACAGAAGAGATTCTAAAAGCAGAGTGCCTCTTAAGGAAATGCTTGTAGCCAAGGATTAGGATTTTGGGATTGGAGTCAAATCAAGCAGCATCAAGACAGAGTTAATTGTTGGAGTCCTGGGTAGTCCAGCATTATGTATAACATTGTACATGTTCCTGATCAGTTTTAAGGTGAGAAATACACAGTGGGCAACTCAAAATCAGAATCAATTTCTAAAACAAGTTAAACTATGGAAATTGATAGCAAGTATGTAACTAGGGAAAACTTAGCAAATTGTACATTGGAAAGTGAGTTTACCTTGCTAATGGCAAGCTGTCTGCTGGAAACGCACGTAGGTGTGGAAGGGTAGACAATAAGTTCAACTCCTTTGTGCTAGGGGCTCAGCAATCCATTACTAGGAAGATTTATAAAAACTCACCCTACAGAGAAAAGAATTAGAATGAATGTGAGGAGTTAAGGTAAGGGATTGCTGAGGAGCTGTCAGATTATCAGAACGTCGCGTAGGTGAAGGTGCCTGAGTGTGATCAAAACACCTAAGCATAAAACAGGTGAATTCTGTAACTGCTTGCCAGAGTAAAGCACCTTAGGAGAGTGACAGTAATAACGGTGATAATATTAATAAAAAATATCATCTTCAGTTTATGTACATTCCTTGAAAAAAATTACTTCCTGAGAAATCATCACTGGATAACATTTAACTATCATATAGCGCTGCAGTTGTTTATTGACCTCTCTGGGTTGGGGTTTTTGTTTTGTTGTTTTTTTTTTCCCTAAGATATCCATCCAGTATCTGAAAATTTAATTTAGAATCTTTAAAAAAAAACATTGATGCAGTTATCTCATTTTTAAAATGATGAATCTCAAAGTTAGACAAGTTGACTAAATTACCTGAGGTCCTACTTTTATTTTTTTCCTGTCTTTGTTTATTTGGCAAATACAGTGTAAGCCAGCAATCATGCTATGCAGTGGTCATGCTGACCCTGGACACCCTGCATCGATGGCAAAGTTAGTAATATTAGATCCAGATCTTCTGACTTCTACTCAAAGATACACAGAAGAAACATCAAAGTACCTGTGTCCACTAGGGTAAACAGTCTGTCAGTGGAGACTGTCTTAATACTTGATAGCAGTGTCTACAGCCTAAGCTCCATCCCCACAGCTGTCATTACAGAAACCTAAAGGAATCTGATAGGCATGGGGAAGTCCAATAATTTCAGAAATGCTTAACAGTGAGTTCTGGAAAAATAAAAGATGTGCCTCATTTTCTTCAAACTGATAGCACTTGGCATAGAAGAGTCAATTATTAAGACTAGGGCACGTGCTCCATAAAGAATGCTTGAATGAGCCAAGAAAGTTGCGTTAGAAGGTTTCTGTTGCAGTGGTATGTCATTCCTCAGGCACTTTTCTCATTCCTTTTGACACTGATCTTTGGGAAGAAAGGGGGAAAATGAGGCTAATAGAAGAAAGGTTAAAATAGCCAATATTTGGAGAGATCCAGAGCTGTCCAAAAACAGGCAAGTAAGCACTCTTGCTAAATACAGCCACATTGGCGGAATTACAGATATCAACAGACCAGAAGTCCAAGGCTAGCAGAAGAGGAAGCCCACGCCAAAGCCCTGATCAGAGATGTTGCTGATCTCTGCACGTTAGGGGCTTACAAACCAGAAAAGCTAGACCGACACAGACATGCAGAAAGCAGATGCTCAAGAAAACAACTGGTGTGCTCATCCTGCTCATTCCAGCTGGGATTCAGAGCGTCACTACTCGTTATCAGTATCCGTACTGAAGACAAAGAAGAAGACACCATAAGAAATGAGGCCCTCCTAGATAGCCCTCGCAACAGTTCAGTAACGCATTGAATCTGTGTAATGCTGTTGCGTTAATATTTGCTCTTCATTGACAGAACTCATTCCTTTATCGGTAGACAGTTGTTTCTTTAGCATCCTTTTTCTGCGTGTCTGTGTTGGTTTAACGCTTTTAGTTTGTAAGCCCCTAATGTGCAGAGATCAGCAACGTCTAGGAATGGAAGCAAATGTTGGGAGTAAAGAAAAATAGTAGGTAGATGGGAAAAATAAATTAGACAGCATGGGGATGGGGGGAAAAAAGACAGAAGCTACTCTAAGCAAAGAAAGGAAATTATAATTAGAAAATTGCATCAAGGAATCCACTCAGAACAGGGATGCAAGGAGCAAAGGAATATTGAGGGGGTCCAACCCATATCAAACTGGAGTTCTAATAGAAGAGAATGGAAATGAAACGGTGAAGAAAACATTCCATAGCCCAGATCATTCCTGAATCATCCTGGATACCCTTCATTGCTCAACAGGCGCCCTGAACTAAATAAATGGGAACTTTGTGTGAGGCTCCATGTTTCTCTGCTCTTTCCTGAATGACCAACCTCTACATAACTCCTCAGAATTTGCAAAGCTTTCTTCACTTATGGTATCTCACTTAATCCTCTGAGCAGCCTTGTGGTGTGGGTACCATTAAACTTATTTCTGTGTGAGAAAACTAAAACTCACAATCCCACAGCTAGAGAAGAGCAGAGCCTGGGTAGGTGCCATGGTTTTAAAACATGTCGACAAATTCTTTGATACTTCTCCCTTCAAAAGGTGGAGCCCAGTTCCCCTTCCCTTGAGTGTGTGACTTAACCAATAGATTAAGGGTGAAGTGAAGGTTTGTGAATTTCAAGACTCAGTCATAGGAGACACTGTGGCTTCCATCTTGCTCTCTCTCGGATCCCTCACCCTGGGGTGGTCAACTGCCATGTTGTGAAGACATTCAAGCAGTCCATGGGACAGGGCCACTTGGTGAGGATGAAGCTTTCAACCAAAAGCCAGAGACCAGAGGCCTCCTACCAAAAGCTGTGTGAGTGAGCCGTCTTGAAAGCAGATCCTCAAGCCTCAATTAAGGCTTTGGATGCCTCCAGCCAGGGTTGACATCGTAAGTGCAATCTCATGAGCGACCCTGTGTCAGAACCACCCAGCTAAGTTGCTCCTAAATTCCTACCCCCAGAAACAACGAGATAATAAACATTTGTTGTTTTAAGCTGCTAGGGAGTCATTTGTTATGCAGCAGCAGATAACTGATATACCAGGAAATAAATCCAGATGTCTTGACCCCCAAAGCCTGTGCCCTTTTATTTCACACCACTGCTTTTTCTGTGACTTTTTGTGCAAAATCAAAATATTTTGTCCCATTTGACTTCCATTTCCCTAACCATCATTTCAGTCTTTGCCAACTGTGTCACATTTTTCAGTGATCATTTAGTTCTTACGTTCTTAAAACACTGGCTTCCCCTTCTATATTTATAAGGGCCATGAGAACAGGGGATAGATCTGTTTGAGTGACCACTGCATCCCCAAATTTAAATAAATCCACCAAATTTAGTGTTTGGTCTGTAATGAGTACTCGATAAACATTTGTGGATGAATGAATGGCCAAAACACATATGATACAACTAGTCTGTCACTGGGACTTTGTTTTCATTTTATGCTGAACCAAAAGGGAATAAATTCTGTACCTAAGAAGGAGGGGGGGGGGGCTTCCCTGGTGGCGCAGTGGTTGAGAATCTGCCTGCTAATGCAGGGGACACGGGTTCGAACCCTGGTCTGGGAAGATCCCACATGCCGTGGAGCAACTAGGCCCGTGAGCCACAACTACTGAGCCTGCGCGTCTGGAGCTTGTACTCTGCAACAGGAGAGGCCGCCACAGTGAGAGGCCCGTGCACCGCGATGAAGAGTGGCCCCCACTCCCGCAACTAGAGAAAGCCTTTGCACAGAAACGAAGACCCAACACAGCCAAAAATAAAAACATAAATAAATAAATAAATAAATTTTTAAAAAAAGAAGAAGGAGCAGGGGATTCTGTTGGAGTTACAATTTTATTGACTCAAGCTCCGCAGAAGAAATTTGTTTTAGTCTGATAAAGAAAATACCTGGAAAAGCAGAATATATTACTGTTTTTCAACAACATGCAAAAATCCCCAGGACATGCAAAAATAATGTTTTCCTAATCAAAAGGGTCTTGTTTGATCCTTTTGCTTCCCGTCCCAGACCGACTGGAGGTTTTGGGCAGCAGGCCCTCAGACAGGAGTGGCCCAGCCTGCCGCTGACCTCAGCTGCAGAGGAGGCCTAGATTACAAACAGCATTTTTCTGGGCAAGTTATTTGTTCGCACATGAACCGTAAATCAACATGTAGTACTAACTCACGATGGCTTCTGACTTTGTGGGAAATGCCTAACCACCCAGATTTTATTTCACAGCCAGGGAAAAAATAAATAATGTGTGAGAGAAACAAAATGCAGGAAACGTCTATGAGACACGACTGAAAGTTTTAAAAACCCAGGAACAAATAATGTTGCTACAGCAATGCAGCTTTGATCAAAGACCAGACATTTTTATAGCAACCACCAAAATGGGATGTGATAGCACGTGTACAGGTTCAATCCAGTCCTCACTCCGTGCTTCAGCATTTTATCGTCTCATCCAGCGCCCACCAGGACTCTCAGCTGTGACGGAGGCGTTCTGTGCTAACACAGTGACCACGCGCCGGTGTGGATACCGAGCACTGGAAACGGGGCGCGTGTGACAGAGAATTGAGTCTTCCATTTAATTTCATTTTAATTATTGATTTGTTGGTAGTGACTATATTAAATTTAGTAATTTGAAATGTAAACGTCCACAAGTGGCTGGAAGCTCTGGTGCTGGCAGCATTGCTCCAGAGCCATTTCCCATAGGGTCTTGAGCTGGGGGCACTCTCAAGGTACTGGAGTAATTTAGGTTAAGTCAGGCTGAAAATTATTACATTTTGCCAAAGACAGATAGCAAGAAACTCAAAAACCTCAAGCTGTCTTTAAGACCTGCTAGGGGACTCTGTTGTTGTACTGTTTTCTGGAGTCTCTCATGATCAGCTCCTAATGTGAGACGTGAGACAAGGAGGAGCAAAGAAGAAAGCCCACCCCAGGTCTTCACCCGAGTTCCTGTCCGTCAGAGAAGGAGGGCTCTGCTCCACAGCAGGGACGCTGCGTTTGGGGTGAAATGGGCAGCAGAGTGAAGTAAAGCTCTGCAGCATGGAAATCAGGTCTAATTCACCAGGGAGTTCTGACTAGAACACAGCAAGCCCTCGGAGGCCCTGAGTGGGATGCCCAGTAACAAGATTGGCTGTGTACCACTGTCTCCTTCTGCTTTGGGAGCAAGTCCAAACTGTGCAGGCTGTCAGGGAAGCCTGCCCACCCGTCCTCCCATCACCTAGCCACCTAGCTTCTCACTGCTCCCCAGCAGATGTGACCATCAGTTCCTGTGCCTAAGCCCCTGTCTAATCGGACTTCCCTGGCTCTCTGTAGGCCTCCCCGACTGCACACCCATCAGACTGCCCAGGTCAAAGCTGGGGAGAAGCTGGAGCCTCGCCCTCTGCTGCTGGGAGTGTGAACTGACATGACCCCTTGGGAAACTGGTCTCTAGGTATCTGCGAAAACCGACCACTCTTACTCCTGGGTAAATACATACAGAAACAGGGACATATTTTCACCAAAAGACGTGCGCCTTAATATCTAAAGCAGCTTTGTTGAAAGGTCCCTAAAACTGGAAGCACCACAAATCCCAACAACGACCGAATGGATCAGTGGGGTGTATTTATACGACAGAACGCTACACAGGATGAAAACAAACTGTCTGAAAGCACATGCAGCAACAGCAGCACATCTGACATCACGAGGCCTCCACACACAAAATAGCATCCCTCTTTCCTGTCTGATAGATGCTTCCTGCCTTTTGCTGATATCATTCAATGTATAGAAAGTACAGAAATGAGCACAATTAATCCATACTGTTCAAAGAAGTGGGGGTGGGTAGTGACAGAAGGGGACAGGGACGGGGGGAGTTGCAGGGTGCCCGTAATGTTCTGTTCTTGATCTGTGCGCTGATCAGATGGGTGTACTCCGTTTTAAAAAGTCAGCAAGCTGTACCCTGAAGATACACACGTACAAACAATTTTCTATAGGTATTCTCCAGTAGTTTTTTAAAAAGCTCTATTCATCCTCAAAAGTGCAGCTCAAAACTTACTACTTCCATAAAGCGTGAAAGTCTTCTACAGTGATCTTTCATTTTCTCATCATTTAAAAAAAAAAAAAGCAAAAAAACTGTATTGTTTCAGACACACACGTCTCATTTTATCCATCAGAATTTAAACACTCCAGTTTTTAAACCCCCCTCAGTTTTCGCACAGTAGTGTCCACAAAATACATATTTCATAAACTCTTTTAAATGAAGCACATCTTTTCTGCCATTACTTAAAATTGCTTAAATGGCAAAGACAGGTATTATCTCATACTTTCTGTGAATTTTCAAACAGCTGAGTTCAGTTAAGCACACATTTCCACGTATAAAAATGGAAAACATTGCAACAAAAAAGACTCGAATTTTCCATCCATGCAGCTGTTGCTACACAGCGTCTGTGGTGTAACATTCTCTTAATGGCACTCACTCCACAGTCCCACACAAGAGAAATGATTTCATTCCCATGCAGTCCCATCACTGTACTGGGCAAAGGCGTCAGAAATAATCGAGAGAAAGAAAAAGACTCCCCTAAACTGTGATAAGCATGAAAACCGTTACAATGTACTAGATCCAGAATTTGAAGATTCATGCTAAAGCCTGTGTTTGCGAGTTTCCAGAGGATGGTTGACTAATTAGTTTGCTTATTCTTTCACTCATGAATTCTGAGAACAGAGGACGAGGAAAGTGTGAATCCACGGGCGAGTCCTAAACTATAGCAGTCATTTATGGGAGTCCTCACTGTGACCTAAGGACAGACTAGGGAGGATTTTCATTGACAAACACTGTCAATTAAGATGCATCAGTGAGGAACGCCTTCAAGGCGTGTTCCTCACTTCTCCTTTCCTTCCAGCCAAATGATTGCCACAAACAGGATTGGCCTCTCAAGGTGTTCTTCTGTTTGCTTGGTTTCATCAGCCCTGCAGAAAGAAGGGAAAGGAATCCCTGGTTTGCAGAAATGAGAAGAAGACAGGAGACTGAGGATTTCCTTAGCACTGTCACCTGTGCTCTAAATGAACAGTTATGACCTCCCCATTCCTACAGCTCCATGGGGAAGTTTGGTGCCATTTGACGTGGCGTAGTCTGACATATTTACACGTGTCCAGAGGGAGAGCAGAGCAGAACATCAAGCATGTGTGTTCCTCGGAAAGACTCTTCTCAAACATCCACAGAGCCATGAGGGCTCCATAGGAAAGTCAAGTCCACGAAATCCGAGAACCAGCCCAGCTAACGCTGTTTGGGGTGCTCTACGTCAGGCTGACCTGTGACTTTTCACTTGGTAGCAGCTATAAAATTCTTTACTCTTGGATTAAAGAACTTCCCAGAAATAATCATATTTATCATCTCTGTTCTAAGGAGTAACTAAAAGCAAAAAATTAGTCACACAGACACTCCCTTCCTCCGTCTCTCTCTCTCTGCACCAGATATTTCCTTTTAAACAAACGCCCAATCTCACTCAGTTTCAAACCTCCTTTCAGCCCAGCAATTCCACTTCTTGTATTTACCCAAGAAAACTGAAAGCATATGTGCACACAAAAACTCACACACGAATGAATGTTCATAGCAGCCCGAATGTCCATCAACTGATACCTGGATAAACAAAATGTGGCATATCCATCCAATGGAACATTATTCAGCCTTAAAAAGTAATGAGGTACTGATTCATGTCACTGCATGGATGAACCTTCAGAACATTATGCTCAGGGAAATACACCAGACACAAAAGCCACATATTGTAGGATTCCATTTATATGAAATAGTCAGACTAGGCGCATCTCGAGACAGAAAGTATCTTAGGGTTGCCAGAGGCCGGGGGCAGAGGGAAACGGGAAGTGACTGCTGGTGGAGATGGGGTTTCTTTTGGAGGGTGATGAAAATGTTCTAAGGGGGATAGTGCTGATGGTTGTACAACGTTGTGAGTACAGCTGACCCTTGAACAACACAGGGGTTGGGCTGCCAGACCTCCACACAGTCTGAAACCCTGTGGGACTTTACGGTCATCCCTCTGTATATGTGGTTCAGCATCTGAGGAGTCAACCAACCGTGGACCTTGTAGTACTGGAGCGCTTACTTATTGAAAAGATTCCGTGTAGAAGTGGACCTGTGCAGTTCAAACCCATGCTGTTCAAGGACCAACTGTGTGCTAAAAACTACTGAAGTGTGCGTTTGGGGAGGCCTTTTCTGGTAGGTTATTATTATATCTCACTGTTTTAAACCTCCATTTCAGACAGCTCCTCTGCTGCCAGTTTCCCTAACACACCCCCATCCTACCCGAGCCCACCCCACTCTCCCAAATGCAGGACTGGGGAGTGAGGGGCCCTCTTCACATCTCTTCGAGCCACCTCTTTCGAACAGGGACACAGCAGTTCTTGGCTTGTTTTATCTGCCTCTCCCAACTAGACGCCAGCCCCTTTACGGTGGAGGTGGCATCATCTTCTTGGGTCCTCAGCCAGAGGAAGCACTCACAAAGCACAGGTACAGCGGGATGCTTGGACCAGGAGTCTTTGTTCATCACATTTCAAGCAAAGAATATAGCAAGGATGTTATGACCTTGGTGCAAACGCTTAGAGCCTGGAAAATGTGAAGTCTCCCCGTTGGACTTAAATCACAGGCATTCCCTTGGAGCTCCTGTTCATCAGGCTTAGAGCAGCCCTGCAAGTTTCCCCCACAAAGCTGGAGACCTGATTGTCAGCGCGTTTTGCTGTGTTTCCGGTGAAACAGGCCCTGGGACTCTGCAGGTTTGTCGGGCAGCATTTCCAGAAGATATCAAAGCAAACAACTGGCAATTTGAATGCAGACCAGAGAGGAGGCTGCTGAGGTGTCAGGTGGTTCAGGGGAGGGCGGGGGACTCTGCGAAACTGCCGGGCTCCCTCCCGTCATCAGCTGCGTGGCCACGGGGAACAGGAGGAGGTGCACTAGACACACACACCCCCGCCTCCCCGCCTCAACCTGCACAGGCCAAGCATCCTTACACCTGGGAAGCCCACACCAGCTTGCCCCAACCTTTAAGTCTATGCCACCCAACTTGAGAGGTCTCCAAAGCTCGCCCTTCCCCAAAAGAGACCCCCTTCTTGCCACAGTGCCTAAGGTTAATCCACAAGGCATCGACTGCACATTGGTTAAGACATTTTTTTCCCTCAATACTCATTTCCCAAATGCTTGTTTTGCTGCCAGTGGTTCCATGTTGAGCCATTAGCCCTGAGCACTAAGAGTGTCTCCCTACCCTTGTCTTCAGCTGTTCTCCCACCGCACCCACCCACCCGTCTGCACCTGCCTATTTGTCAACCAAGGCAGCACACTCCTATCCAGGGCTTTGCACTTGCTGTTCTCTCTGCCTGGAACAGGCTCCCTCCCTTTATTCAGTGCTCTGCTCCAATGTTGCCTTCTCAGGGAGACCTTCTCTGCCATCTCTATAAAATCCAACCATCCTCTCTTCCATCTTTCTCCGTAGCACTCAGGGCTACCTGACTAGTGCACCTTTGGGGTTTGGGGCTGTAAACCCACTGGAATGTGCACTTTCTCAAAGTAAAGACTGTCCATTTTGGCCACTATGAGGTCTCCTGCCTCACTGCAGTTCCCCAATAAATAGTAGGTAAAGGAAAGAATGAGAATTTGATTAAAAGATTAGAGATTACAAGGCAAGTCCTGTTCCCAGAAAGCTAAGTAGTAGTATAAAATCCTCAACTTATGGCATAGATGTGTGTATCAGGTGTTTTCCATAATTCCCTGAGTGTTACACAGTGGGCATCAATAAGAGCTCATTCAGTTACAAATAACAGAGATCCCTTCTCCAACCAACTTCCACACTCAAGGGAGCTTACTGGAGCAGTCCAGCAGTAAAGCTAGTGAGAGACAAGACTTGAATCTGGGCTCAAAAAATCAACAGGACCACAATCTGGTTTTTCTCTCCAGTTCTCAGCTCTGCCCAGACAGCCATAGTTTCACTTCCACACTAAACCTCCGTTGTGGGCCCTGGTGGGTGCCAGGCATTCAGGATGCTTCCTCATTCAAGTCCAACAGCAAAGAATCTTTTCAGGCAGCACCCAAGGGCGGGTAAGGCTTTCCTTTCCCCGAAGCCCTTGCATCCTATTGACTCTGTCATATGCCAACCCCTGGATGCATCTCTGGGACCAGCAAGCATAGAAGGAGCTTCAGCTGGGATCCAGCCCACCCACACGTCAGACATGAAAACAGTGGAGGGCTAAATTCCTCAACAGGAAATCAGGGTTCCATCAGGTAGAGAAGTGGGAAGTCACTGCTGGAAAGACAAACCACAAATGTCCAGTATATTGTGTGTATGTAGGGATTTAAAATGTTAAAAACCTCAAGTCCGTGTTAAATATAGAATAAAATTTTACTTCTCTAAAATCATTTCTTACCTCAAATTGAAGCTTCCTCAATTTTTAAGGGCAGTGGAAATTTTTTAAATCTTAATTGTGGTGGTAGTTACGTGACTGTTAAACTGGTCAAAATTCGTAGAACTGTAGCCAAGATTGTAGACTTTATGTATAGGTCTGGAGAGCAAATATATTTGCCTTTGCAGACCAAGACTGCCGCAACTACTCAGGTGTGCCATTGTGGCGTGAAAGCAGCCATAGACAATATGTAAATGAGTAGGAGTGGCCATGTTCCAATAAAACTTTATTTACAAAAACAAGCAGTGGGCCAGATTGGACCCACAAGTTGTATATAGTTTGAAGATTCCTGAACTACGCACTTGAAAAAGAATGAATTTTACTACATGTAAATTGTACCTCGATAAGCAAACAAGAAAAGGGTAAAGCAGAAAAAGAAAGTACTCCAGGAAAAAAAAAAAAAGCTGTAGTCCCTTCAACTTACTTGAAGTAAGATTTTATCAGGAGAATAGAGGTATTTTTATTGTTTGGAAGAGGGATCTGCTGATGGTGTTTGTGCAACAGATGAGCCAGAAGGTTTATAGAAAGTTAAACAGGGAATTTTAAACTTGACTTTTTTTTTTTTTTTTTTTAATTTATTTTTGGCTGCTTTGGGTCTTCGTTGCTGCATGCGGGCTTTCTATAGTTTTGGCAGGCTGGGGCTACTCTTCGTTGGGGTGCACGGGCTCTAGGCACGTGGGCTTCAGTAGTTGTGGCACGCAGGCTAAGTAGTTGTGGCTCATGAGCTCTAGAGCACAGGCTCAGTAGTTGTGACACACGGGCTTAGTTGCTCCACGGCATGTGGGATCTTCCCAGACCAGGGCTCAAACCCGTGTCCCCTGCATTGGCAGGCGGGTTCTTAAGCACTGCGCCACCAGGGAAGCCCTAAACTTGACTTTTGAAAATTATTTTACACACTCACTTGAAAATTCACCGGGAAGTCGACTCCTTGCCTCTGTCCTTGACAGAGATACCTGCAGCTGGCTGAGCCCTGAGTCAAGAGTCCAGAACTGAGCTGTTTTATTTTGGTTTTATTTAGTGTGATGACTTTAAGACCCAATGTCTTGTACTTCTAGTTTTTTATTGTTTGCTTCTTTTATGGCAAAGCAATCTTTATCGGACAGAGATTGTAAATAAGATCCGGTCGTTTCTTCCCCTTCTCTAAATAATGGCACAAACAAAAACATCTCTGAGGCTGTTAGCCCACCAGAATTGAAAGACAAATCAAACTATTGGGAACCAGAAAGTGAACGCTCTCAAGACCAAAAAAAAAACGTTTTTAAAGCAGGAGAGTTCAAAATCAGCTCTAATCGGCTGGCATTCAAACACCCAAATTTGATGTAGGCAAAGTAATGTGGAGGTGCTCCAGCACTGCGGAAACGCAGGTTGTATAAAAGATACACAGTCAGACTCTAGCATCTGGATTTTTGTAAGATGTAGACTAGATAACAAATCAAAGTGTTCATCTCATCTCTAAGTGGGAGAAACACGCTTTTAAATCAAAGGTAGCTAATGTGCAGATCAGCTGGAATTTTCCACGAAGATGATCCTTCTTCCACACAAACATCAAGCTTTCAGAGGATGTATGTTAAGGGCAGATGTCATGCCAGGCATGGCTCCAGAAAGACAAATAAGACATGAGCTGCCCTCCGGCAGCTGAGAGCCCAATTACGAAGACAGATGAAAACACAAATATTTAAGAAAACGTGTTGTGTTATAACACAGTCTCTAAATACTTTAACAAGTCCAGGCCAATTTAATTTACGCGAGGTGACGTTAAACATGCAAGCAATATGATTTCCCTTTGAAGCAATACTACTAAGAAAATATGATCAAAAGAGTCATGCACGAGAAAAACATTGTCACGCGTAATTCATTTTCCCCCTCCTCAGTCTGGTTCTATCATGGATAGTGGTGCAGAATTTTCTTTCTTTAAAAAAATGCCAATTAAAAAATGTTATTAAAAAAAATGTTTATTTTTGCTTGATTGTTTTGTGTTTGTTTCGTTGTGTTTTTTCTAAAATAACTTGAAGTTAATATTACCAAGAGAGATTAGGAGTAAAATAAAGAAAACTTGGACCATCAGAGTTAATTTTAGTAACAGTCCTGGTCTTAGTAACCATCAGAACATTTTAGAGACAGAATTTTGATATGGTTGTAATAACCAAGCCAGGAAGATGGAGTTAAGTTGAAAACATAAAGTCAGTTTTTCCACTGAGTCATTTCCTAGAATGAGACATAAATATCCCCAACATTCTTTGCCCTGGACATTAAAATGGATAATTCGAGTGGATATCTCCTGCAGTTGATTAGAGTCACGGCAAGTTAATTGTGGGACATGAAACCTCACGTGCAGGGCTCTCAGGTGGTAAAGGTACCTCAGAAGGATCACAGAGGGTTCTTGTCTCAGTGCTGATTCCCAGAAACCACTCCCCAGAGAGTTTGATTCAGGAGACTAACGTGGGACCGGGAACTTGCTCATTTATCTGACAAGCTGCATGGTACCCCTCCTGTAGCCAGGGAGGAACCAGGATCTGCAGACGCACTGATCTGTGTGTTACCAGTACTCCAGGTGACCCGTAACCTAGAGGCTCCCAAACCTCACCACCTTTGGCTCTTCAGGGCTCCCTGACAAGCCAAGAAGAATTTGGGAAGGGCCAGGGTCTGACATAGGTACTGGCAGGAGATGTGCTGCATGCTGTCTTGTCCATTTGTAACCATTCAGTGAGCAAAAGTTTTAAAAGAAGAGCGTCCATTTGTGGTGAAATGTCATCAACTCCATAAGTGCCTTTACATTAATTGTGTCACTAAGATGTTTATTTCCTAAAACAACAGCTAATCCTCTTTATCTGAAGCTACCGGTTTTCCCAAGTCAGCAGAATAACCATATCAATGTTTCTTTTTCTTTGCAAAATAGAATCTCAGACAGCCAGCCCGAGAGGCATGTATCAGGCCCCTTGCACTGCAGTCATCCGTTTGTCTTTTGACAAATGAAGGAATCTCAGACCCAAATGACTAGAAGGAAACAACGGCTTACGTACAGTCGCATACCATGTTATTTGTTGAGTCCGTGTATGCAAAAAACTATTTTGAAGCGAGTCATTAATTGATTGTGGTCCGTTTGATTTTGTAACAACTCTACTCTGTGTTCACTGTTTCTCTCTAAATAAAGGACGCTGGTGTGCCTAATAATCTGGCTGAATAGGAGATTTGCCTATGTCTAGTCCAAGGGTTGGCAAATTACAGCCTGCTGCCTGTTTTTGTAAAATAATAATAATAATAATAATAATAATAATAATAATAATAATGTTCGATTGGAACACTGACATGCCCATTCATTTAGGTGTTGCCTGTGGTTGCTTTCCGGCTACAACAGCAGAGTTAAGTCGTTGCCACAGAGCCATATGGCTCTCAAAACTTAGAATATTTACAATCAGGCCCTTTTCAGAAAAAGTCTGCCAAAACCCTGATCTTGTCCCTTGAGACCACCAGAGTTAGGACTCAGCCAGACAGATGAACATGCTAGATGTTGACAACGAAGCCATATAAGTCTGTGCAAAGAACTGCGATGCATAAAAGCAACAGGAGAAATCACACAGAAAAGGTCTGTAGATTTTACTATATTTAAAAATATCTTTAAAAGGACAATAAGGGAAAACATTGCAAAAAAAATAACAAAGAGGTTAATGTGCTTGATACCTAAAGAACTGTCACAAATCTGTGGGAAAGCCACCAACAGTTCAGTAGAACAAACTGAAAAGGAACGGCTACAAATTGCCGCTTTACAGAGCAGGAAATAGACAAAGCTGAAAAAAGAGTGAAAAGATATTCAACCTAACTAGTAAATAGTGAAATTAAAAACATAACGAAATACCATTTCAGTTTGGGAAAAAACTGAGTGAAACAGTGAGTCATATCCAGTCTTAGTGAAGATAGGTGGACAAGGTACCCTTGAGCCCTGATCATTTTGGGGGTGGCTGGGGGGATTCTGAAGGGCAATTGACAACATCTATTAAGATTAAGTACACAGGCCCTTTGACCCCACAATTAAAATTCTTGATGTTCACCTTAGCAAAATACTTGCAGTTGTTCACAAGACTGTACGTCAAAAGGCCACACTATAGAAACTGTGCAGCAATTATGTAGGATGAAGCAGAAGTGAATGTATTGATGTTGACAGCACTCCAAGATTATTTTCACCCAAAAGAAACAACTTGCAAAGCAATATGTACATGAAGTTACCGCTGAGTTTTTCTGAAATCATATTTTTAACTTGTCATGGACTGAATTTTGTCCCCCCAAAAAGACAAGTCCTAACCCCCCAGTACCTCAGAATGTGACGTTATTTTAAAATAGGGTCTTTATCAAGGTAGCCAAGTTAAATGGAAGTGATTAGGCTGGGTCCTAATCCAATATGACTGGTGTCCTTATAGAAGGGGAAAATATGGACACGGAGACAGATGCACACAGAGGGAGATGATGTGAAGGCACATTGGGAGAAGGTGGCCATGTGACCGGAGTGATCTCCAGGCCAAGGAAAGCCAAAGATGGACGGCAAACCACAGAAACTGGAAGAGGCAAGGAAGGATCCTCCCCTAGAAGCTTCAGAGGGAGCATGGCCTGGCCAGAACCTTGATTTTGGACTTCTGGCTTCCAGAACTTCAAGACAATACATTTCTGTTGTTTTAGGCCACCCAGATTGTGGTACTTCGTTACAGCAGGCCTAGGAAACTTACCCATCATCCACTCACATCTCCCCCAAAACACCTAGTCAGATCTGGAGGGCTTCTACACATAGATACCTGTATAAGTGCACAGAAAATGATTGACAAGGGCATACACCAACCAGTAATGCGTACCTCTGGGAGGCATCTGCAAGTGACACGTGAGATGGACCTTACCTTGCCATACATTATTTGATAATCCAGGAGCTAATACGTGTTAATGTAGCATTTGTTTAAGTGAAAAATTCTTTCTTATAAGGTGAAGTGGTGAAGAGCATGCCCAGTGCCCCTCCTTTCTCATGGAACAAGCACCCCTTTTCTGGTACCCACCTCTCCCATCCCAACCATCTGGTTCCAACAAGCCATCCACCATTGATTGATCCCACAGCTGCCCTTTGGGACCAAGCCAGGTCCACTGGGTCTGACGGAATCCCTCCCTGTTGGGATAGCCAACGACCTAAGCCTGGGACACCCTGGCCTCCATGTCCACTGCTAGGCAGGGGAAGCAGCTCAAGTGGGACGGAACAAAGCCAGCCTAACAAAGGAAACAGAGGTGATGGATGAGGCATGTCCGTGAGAACCGGTGGCCTGAAATCCTTGTTTCCAGCTGCTCCAGAAACCACCTGCACCTCTGTCCTCACTTACTTGAGCCAATACTCTTTGTCACCAGTGCAACTTAGAATTGGGTTTCTGTCACACTCAAAATAGCCCTGCACAGAAAAGAACAGGAAAACGTAAGAGAATAAACATTATACATACAGTTCTAAACATCCGGTGGGAAAATGTTCAGAACCTTTTTAATAATCAAAGGAATACAAATTCCTTTAAAATGGGCTGTCTTTTTTGTTTGTTCTAATTCAGTGGCTTCTGTGCTCTGTGTGTGTGTCCCCTAAACTGAAAGTTTCTGATAGCATATTTTATTATTTTTTAATCTTTTTCTGCATTTCCTAAATTCTTAACAATGAAAATCTATTCCTTCTATATTTAGAAGGTAATTCCCCCTCCTTTAAAAAACAAACAAACAAACAAAAAACAACCTCTTACAAAAAATCAAGAGTGAAACATTTAGGACCTAGATACTAAGATATATTCAAAGAAGTCCAAGTATTTGATCACTCACGGGGAAAAAATGAGCAAAGACGACGGGGGTGACATCATGGTTTAGAGCATATTATGTCTGGCTTCTCAGCACACCTCAAATGTAGGGTATTTGTTACTAACCTGGATGGAACAGGCTTGCCGTTGGCATGATTATGTCATATATTTCAAGCCCTTCAGTGTATTAGATCCTGATAACTAATGTGGTATCTGCAGTAGTGCTCACCCGTATTTCAAGGTGAGCAGTACTCCCTGAGGAAGGATGAAACATCCCCACCTCGCTGAACTCAGGTCTGGCCCTGTGACTTGTTTCCCCCATGAAAGTGAGAAACATGACATTTCAGGGGGATGCTTTACAGTGGGGTTGTCATTTCCCCCCCCGCCCCACCTCCCTGTCTCCATCAACTTCAGTCTCCACGTGACCATTGTAGCAGAGGCCTCGGGCCAACTTGCAGTGACATGTAGCAAGAGCAAGAAAAAAGCTGAGTCGTCAGTCCCTGGGGTTGTCAGTTACTGCACCATCACATGGCCTCCCCTCCCTAATGCAGTGGAAACCCAGGGAAAGAGACCACAAAGGATCTTTGGAAAGAAAAGGAAGGTTGCACATACTCGATTGCAAAACGTATTTTAACTCTCTGACCTACTGTTCTATTCTCTTGCTATTTTTACATGCTGTAGTTATTCCTCTTGATATTTCACTAACTTAGCAAGAGGTTCTAGTGCTTTTTGAGCCTGATGAACAAGGAAGCAAAGGGAAAATCTTGGCTGTATCAGAAGCTTTAACATTTCTAGCACAGCTCATACTCTGCACTAAATTACACTGCTATCAACATAATCAAGCACAAACAAGGCCACATTTCTGTAATACATTACCGAACTCATGATTCCCTCCACCTCCCAGTCTCAGAAGAGACTGCAACGGGAACCACACAAGCAGCTCTGAGTAATTTTTCCCAGATTCATTTTACTCCAGTTCTAAGATGAGTTTAGACCGAAGATTTTTGCCTCATGGAAGCTAACCTCAATCATTTCATTAGATTCAGGCTCAGCTTGTGAAGTGTGCATATCAGGCGGCAGAAGTGCCCCTGTGTTGCATCAGGGATATGCAAATACAAAGAAACAGCCCCTCAAATAACAGTAAGGGAAGAACATTTTTTCATGAAATTTGAGGGAAATCATATTCAGTGACCTTGTGCATGAAAGAAATGCAGGAAAGAGTGAAATTACTTTTACAAAGTGAATTGAGATCATCATCATCCAGAGCCGAGGAGCTTCTCATGAGCTGAAGTACCTTACAGTGAAGCACACACATGTGCCCGCACACACACACTGACATGCTATCTCAGATGGAGCATTGTACACATGCACGGCCACATACACAGACACAGAGGGACATACATGGAGAAGTGGACACACACAAGCATGCACACTGTCTTCATTGGAGCAGTGTCTCTCACACACACACACGGACACGCACCACCTACAGTGGAGTAATGCACACACACTGGAAATACCACAAGAAGTCTTTGTATCCAATTGAAATTTGTAGATTGCTGTGACTTTTTAAAAAAATGCCTTTCTTCTCAAAACACTAAGAGCTGGGGCTTTGTCTCATATGTTGATGTAAACATTTTGGGGTTGGTCAGTGAATTTCTGCTGTCGTAAAATTTTCAGCAATCTTGAGTCTTGACTTAAATAGGTAAACCACAGTGTTTTATCAACACAAAATTTCCCTGTGGTCCAGGTCAACTTTGCCCAAGATGTTAATCTTTGACAAATTAAATGCTGTAAATTCTGGCTAAGGCATGAAAACACAGTAATATCAAAAACATCAATTCCATATGTAGTTCTTTTAACCACGTCACATGTAGGAGGCTTGGGGTGGGCAGGAATCTGCCTTTTAATATTGATGGTGGCCAAAAGGACTCCCACTGGCCAATTCGGGGACAGTTTGAGCATCCAAAAGAATAATAATGCTAATTGATTACAACACATGTAACCAAAACAACAACAACAACAACAACAATTACCAAAAAAAGAAAAAAAAACCATGAGGCTCTAATGATGCACAGAAGTTGGGGTACAGAAGTCAAGCTCTTCTTCTTAGGGAATTTTAGCTAAGAACTTGCAGAAGACCTCACACAGTGTTAATGTGTCAATTACATCTTAATAAAGCTGAAGGGGAAATGAAAAAAGAATAATTTATAAAAGAAATGATCAAATTAGTAATTCACCATTCTGTAACCAGCAGTGTAGTACTTCAAACAGGAACAATTAGGGGATGGGTGTGAACAGATCTTCACAGTCCCAAAATATCACCCCCCTGCCCCCCATTGACTCATTCCTTACACAGGAAAGAAGGTGCTTGCATGACAAGGATATTGAGTGGGCGCAGCCCTAACCAACTAACCAAGCTCAGCAAAAGCAGTAAAAAGTCAACTTGAGCATTAGATCCCCCGGTATAACTCAATGAAAGGGACACAGTAACACCTCTTCAGTGTTCTTGCCAAAATTGTCCAACCTACATGGAATCATGAGGAGACAGGCAGACAAATACAGACCATGGGACATTATAGAAGACAACAAGCCAGGACTCTTCAAAAACGTCAGTGGCATAAAAGAAAAACTGAAGGCAGACAGACTGTTCTAGATTAAAGGAGATTACAAAGTCATAGCCAAATGCAGGGCATGATTCTTAACTGAATCTCAGACTTCTGTAAAGGCTCTGGAAGCACATTCTGTACTGACGTCGGAAGCTCCTAGAATCCACTGAGTGGGCACAGGTGTCAGTGGCCAGGCAGGTGTGGCGGCCTCCTGCTGCTGTGGAGACTCACTACATTGGAGGGGCACGGGACAGGTCTGGGGGCAGGCTGCTTTTGTGGTGGCATTTGGGCAAGGCTGAGACAGCCGTCCAGGTGAAACCCCTGGCACTGACCTGCAGGCAACACACCCACACCCACTGCAGCTGAAACACACCCCCCGGTCCTAGGACCCATTAGGGTCTATCATTTTAAGGGGAAGTCCCTTGGCCTAGTCCCTTTGGGCTCCTCTAACAAAGTACCATAGACTGGGCAGCTTGTAAACAACAGACATTTATTTCTCACTGTTCTGGAGGCTGGGAAGTCCAAGATCAAGGTGCTAGCAGATTTGGTATCCAGTGAGGGCCTGTTTCCTGGTTCATAGAAGGCACCTTCTCCCTGTGTCCTCACATGACAAGAGAGGAGAGGGAAGTCTCTAGGGTCTCTTTTATAAGGGCACTAATCCCATTCATGAGGGCTCCAGCCTCATGACCTAATTACCTATCAAAAGCCTCACCTCCAAATACCACTACCTTGGGAGTTAGATCTCAACATACGAATTTAGGAGGAGGACATCAACATTCAGCACATTGCATTCCTGGAGTAGCTTAACACAGTTGCCCCTATCAAATCCTGGCATTATTTTGTTAGTGGCAGCTGTGTTAAAACAAAGATTCCCACCAACAATTTCTAAAAGGCAACAGATGATTTAGAACTTATTAGACTGATGATTTGTGCCTCAATTTATATCACTTGGAAAGCAGTTTTAATGATATACGGTTTAGGGAGAGAATAAAATGGACTATTTTTAAAGGTATTGTATTACTTTATATTACCAAGTATTTTGTATGTTTTATATTACTATAGATTTTGTATCTTATTAGTAGTCAAAGGGTAATTTTGATAGTGAAATATATGTAAAGTCCTACATTAAGTGCCCATTACACAGTAGTATCCACTAAATTTTACTTTTTTTTCTTCCAGGAGAATATCGAGATTTTTGACAAAGTAATGAAAAGCAAGAGATGGAACAGGTGCCCCCAAATAGGCACTCGTGTACAAGCCATTCACTGGAATCCCCAAAGGCTGAAAGCTCTTAGGTCTGAAAAGTGCACCCCATTGCCAGCCCTAACCTAATCCCACAGGAGTTCCCAGCTACTTAAGCAAGTACTTCAGTTGCAGCGAAATTACATTTACACACCAGTGCCAAAAGGAAAAATAACAATGGAAATGGAAATTCAACTTAAACATTGTCACTGAGGCACATTTCACGGACTGCAAAACTGAAGGGACATAAACTGTTTCCAGTTTCCCTCAGCCCTGAAAAGAAGAGCATGAATCAGGTAATAAATCAAACTTTAATTTATAAACTTCTTGGGATTACACTTTCATGGATGATGATTTTATTCCAGAACTACTTCTGAGCCTCCCTCGTCAGTAAAAGAAACATATAAGCACCTCATTTATTTACCAATCACGACTGATGGCTCTTGTTCCCCAGCCCACCTCCCAAAATGTATCTATGCCTGTCGCTGGTTTTTTTTGGTTTTTTTTTGTTTTTTAAATGGGATCCTGAAAGGTTTTACATTTCAGGGCATTTCCCAATCACATGGAAGTAAGTTCTTATAAAATTACATCATGCCATGCTCTCAGTAAATAAAACATTTTAATTGGGTGAGAAAAGGGATTTACTACTTCTATAGCCCTTTGTAAAAATTCCTTTCGCTTTACCAGCATGAAAGCCCCCATGTCTGTTGTTTCCTGTCTTTAACATCTGTTAGAGGGAGTTGCAGTTTCTCACATGGACTGTGGGTGAAGCATGCCCTCACACTTCTGCAGCACTTGGGACAAAATGTGTGTATCCCGGGCCCTCACTGCTTCTGCAGAATGGATGACAGCCGACCTACGCTTCCCTGTGTGGGTGGGTATCCAGGAGGCTTTGACACAAGGAAGAACCCCCATATGAGTGGCTATACCCGTGCTTTTTCTTCTCCCTTATTAAAAAAAAGCAATAAACCGTCAACAATTTCCTATTTAGTAGTCAGACCACCCTGAGAAAGAGAAATTGTCCGCTTACAAGTATTTTCTCCCTCTGTCCAAATCATGAGACTAAGAGTCATGTAGATACTTCATTTAAAAATTATAAATAAAAACCCCAAGCCTCTCAAGCAGGGATCAGCAAACTACACCCTTGGGCCAATAAGCCACGCCTATTTTTATAAATAAAGTTTTATTGGCACTCGGCCACACCCATTTGTTTTACATATCATCAAAGGCTACGAGGTCGGATGAAGTTGCGAATTTTCAACAGAGATCCTGTCTGTCTACCACAGAGCTCACAAGAGTCACTATCCGGCCCTTGACAAAACACGTTGGCCAATCCCTGCTTTAAAGCCAGGTCATCTAACAGAAATATAATGCAGACCACGTATATAATCCTAAATGGTTTAGTAGCCATATTAAAAATTAAAAACAAGTTAATTTTAATAATATATTTTAGCCCAGTAGATGCAAAATGGTATGACTTCAACATATGACCTAATATTGATAACTAAAGTTATTAATGAGAAACTTTGTCTTTTCATATTAAAGTCTTAGGAAGCTGGCATCTTTTTTTTTTTCTTCATATGAAGCCTTAGAAGTCTACCTCACATAACAATTCAGACTAGTAACAGTTCAACAGCTTGATAGTCACTTGGTCCCTGTAGGTCTAAAGGGCATGATAAGTGAGAAGAGAAAAAGAAATAAAGAATGAGTTTTTCAATGAAGGCTCCAGCTTCACTCAAGTGAAATGTGAGATAATAGACTTTCGGCTCATTCTAAGTATATCCCAACCAATATTTGGGATGTACTTGATATTAAAACATCATTCGCTGTGTGTCCAAAATTCACATGTAACTAGGTGTCCTGTAATTTATCTGGTCACCCATTCCTCGGCCCCTGAATTTTCCTGTTCAGTAAAAATTCAAGTGGGAGGCAGCGAAAGGAGGGGATGCTCTCCGATGCCCTCCAGTCAGCTTGGTTGCCTCACTTCATTATTTCATTGGTTCTGAAAATTGCTGGTGTGTGCACACTCACTGGCCTGGGAAATCAATTAATGCTAAATTTATCCAGCCCAAGGGCTGCCAGGGGTCATGCAGAAGCCCAGGCTGCACCCCTCAGCACGAGTCAGCAATGCCATCACCAACCAATGAGTCTGCAAGTTGAAACGCAGAAGCAATCTTCCTTTTAAGAAGGTTTTGGTTTTTGAGATCTCTTAGCGCACAAAGTCAGGCTCCTATCACTGCAAGGAGAATCCGACCCTGGCTCGAGAAAAACTTGTGGAACTCGTGTCCTTTCCGCCCACCGTGGGGGGGCCGCACCGGTCGGATCGGGCGAGGAGCCCAGGCACTAGTTTGGGGGCGCAGCGGGGCCCGGCGGGGGCGGCGAGCGCGCGTCCCCCCGCCCGCTCAGGCGGCGTCGAGGCGCGAGCAGCTCAGCCAGCCTTGCAGAGGGAGCTCTCGGCAGCTCTGGGGTCCCTCTACTCGCAGCCGCAGCAGCGCCGCCTGCGCCACTCGGTGGAGACGGACACCAGCGGCGGCGACGCGCGGACTGGGAGCGACCGCGGAGCAGCCGGGCGGCGGGGGACGCTCGCAAGGCCGCAGGGTAGGTTCCGGGACTGGGCAGGCTGGAGGATGGGCAGCCCGAGAGGCGTCGGCAAGGGCCCGACACCCATACTGCATGGAGACCTGGCTGCGCGCGCGGTGGCTGGGTGTCGACACTTGAGCGAGGCGGGCGCGGAAGCCGGGGAGCGGAGATCGCCTCTCGGCTGAGGCCACCCATGGCGGGAGGGGCGGAGGGCAGAGGGCGGGCCGCGGCCGGGTGATCGGTCGGGCCAAGAGCCGGCCTCGAGGGCAGAGACAAAGGAAGGAAAATGGAGTCGCCAGCGCGCGGGCCTCTGTCGCTGCCACCGCCGGAGGCCTAGCGCGCCGTAGGAGGGAGGCCTAGCGAGCGAGCGGGCGGGCGGGAGCCGTGGGGGGGGGGGGGGGTGAGGCCGGGCCGCGGCGGCGGCGACGGGCAATGGCGGCGGCCGCGCCGCAGCAGGGACGGTAGAGGGAGACAAACACCCCCCGGCGGCGGCGCTGGCGCCGGGTTACAGCCAGCGCCGACCGGAGCGGCCCCATCGTGACACCTAGAGGCGGCCCGCGAAACCTCCTCCACCCGGGGCCCCCTTACCTCCGCGCCACACCCCCCGCAGCGCTCGCTCCGCCGCCGCTCCACCGCTCCGGCCACCCGGCGTCCCCAGGCAGCTCCACGTACCCGCACCGGCTACCGCCGCCGCCGCTGCCGCCAAAGAAGCAGCTCCGCGCACGGTTTAATCGCTCCACAGACTCGGACACAAAATGGCGGCGGCGCGGTGCAGTGCGCCTGCGTCGGCGCTGCCGGGGCCGCGGGTGCTGATAAGGGAAGGGACGGGTGGGGGGGCCGGTCGGGCGACGAGTGGAGGGCGGGGGAGGAAAGGTGAGGGGAGGGGTTGGCGCAGGGCAGCATGGGAGGCGGCCCCGGGCGCCAACTTTCAAAAGCGGGCGCGATGGCGTCACGGGACGCGCTGCGGGTCGCGTCACGCCGCACGCGCCCTCGACCGGTCGCGCGTGGGTTCTTAGGGAGCCCGACGTCCGGGCTCCCGCTGGGTGGGGCTTCCTGGGCGGAGGCAGTCGCCTCTGGGCGGTCCAGGATCCCGGCCCGGTTGACCTGGTTCCTTAGCTGCAGTCACCCGCTCTGAATCCGTAAGGGAGGGGGTGGGGGGAGGGTGTTTGGAGGAAGCGCGGGCGGGTCTAGGCGGTGGGGCTGAGGCGGTTCTTGGGTGGGGCCCCGCCTGGGGCCCCGCCCCAGTCTCCGCCCTACCAGGGCCGGACCCGCCCTCCGAGCGCCGCACCGCAGCCCGCCACCGGGTAAGGCCGGGCGGGTCCTTTCTCACTCCTGGCTGTTCAGAAACATTCTAGCGCCTGCGAGCCACGGCGAGCAGGGCTGTCCTTGCCCAGCGGTTTTGGGGGATCTCTCCGCCCTACAAGAGGGCCTCCTAATACCGGGTGTGAGAGAAGAGGGCGAGGGCTTTCTGGTGTGCCCAGGCCATCTCAGCCCGGAGAGGCCAGAAGAAGGCCAGACTTGATGCTTTTACACGATCATAGCAGTCTTTTGCCAAAAGGACTTTATGCATTTGGAGCGGCGTAATTGTGTATTTTAAAACCTACATTTCTTGGTTTTGCCCGAGAGCTGTTAAGCTCTCTGTGGGCGGGGTCCTTCAGCCCCTCACAGTGCGGTCGCCCCTCCCCCTCACTGAGATGCACCTGCGGACTCTACCCAACCAGCAGTAAAATTCCCTGAAGACTGACTGGAAGATGTTCTGGTGGCTCAGGGAGGACAGTCTTTGATACTTACGGGAATCTAACTCAGGACTGTATTCTCAACTCCCTTACCTTAGATCATGGAGAACAAACTGACCCATCAAGTGGGCAGCTTCTGCTCCATTGAGCTGATTGTTCCATTATGAGAATGTTAGCCCAATGTTGACAGATATTTTGTTTTTTTCTTTTTAAAGGAAATCTGGGGGGGGGGGGGGTTGTGTAACATCTCCAGGTGTTGGCAACTAAGTCAGATGTTTTAAAACTGCATGAGCTGATTAAGCCGCACGTGGGGGCTGTCAGTTGATAAGACCTCTGACTTGGAGGAAAGAGTGAAGAGAAGTTCCAAGGCCAAATCCTAGGCACTCCAGCATTTAGAGATAGGGTAATGGAGAAGGAGACTGAGAAGGAACAGCCAGGAAGACAGAAGGAAATCCACAGAGTGTTGAATTTGGAATCCAAGGGCAGCGAAGGGTTCAGGTAGGAGGGGAATGGTCAACTGTGTTTAGTGCTGCTGAGAGGTAAACTTGGGCCAGAAACATGGCTATATTGAATTGGTCACCTTGGAAGATGAGATTATCATTGGTGACTTTGGCTTGATTCATGTTGGTAAATCAGAGGTGTGGACCTGACTAGAATGGGTTGAAGAGTGAACAGGAAAGTGAGGAAATAGAGACAGCACACATAGGCAACATGAGAGAAGCTTAGCTGCGAAGGGAGCAAAGAAATTCAGGGATAAATGTGGAAGGATATGGGGTTAAGGGAGGATGAAAGAATTCTAGAGCATGTTTTAAAATATGAAAGGGTTCTAGAGCATGTTTATTTGTCATTGGGAGTGATACAGGAGAGCGAAGCCTTGCTTGACTTTTTTTTTTTTTGCTGCGCCACAGGGCTTGCAGGATCTTAGTTCCCTGACCAGGGATCAAACCCAGGCCCACAGGAGTGAAAGCGCTTAACCACTGGACTGCCAGGGAATTCCCTTGCTTGACTTAAATCAGGGTGCAATTCATGGGAGGATATAAGGAAACTGGGAGGATTGACCTTGGATAGGAACAGGATGCTTCCACTGTGGAAATTAGGGTAACAAGGGTGAAGATGGGTGCAAATGCAGGGGAGAGAGAAAGCAAGCTTGCAGTTTTCCTAGTGGGCCTGCCTTGGTGGTATCGGGTACCCATTTGAAGTTTGTGATCATGAGTTTAAAGTTAAACCAGTTGGCCCAGTATGCGGTTTTTCTCTAAGCAACATTCAACTGCTTGGGTACAGACATGAAGAAAAGGGATAATTTGGTTTCTCAGCACCAACACCCTAGTTTTCTGATTTCTAGTAATAGGTACTTGCCTTATGTGATTATTTACTATTCTAGAAATGTGTGAAGTATCTGGAAAATTTACATGTGACCCCTTTTTCTAGAAACCAAGTTATTCCAGTAGTCTCTTATGTACACCTGAGGACTCAAGCATAAAGAAAAGGCAAACTTAGAGAAAAATTACCAGACACCTCTGGAATATTTGCATTTTGCATTTTTTTCAGCCCTCCACTCCAAACAACTCCTGGTATACTTAGGAACTATGTACTGGAAACAAAGCTGACTTACACTTTAATGCTTAGCTTCTTTTCTTTCTGGTATCTTTAATAATCTGACTAATTCGCTTTCTCTAAGACCTTGCCGCAAACCATCTTATCTTTAAGCTTCAAGAGTGTCTTCTAGGACTTCCCTGGTGGCGCAGTGGTTAAGAATCTGCCTGCCAATGCAGGGACATGGGTTTAAGCCTTGGTCCGGGAAGATCCTACATGCCGCGGAGCAGCTAAGCTCGTGCACCACAACTACTCAGCCTGCGCTCTAGAGCCCGCGAGCCACAACTACTGAAGCCGGCACACCTAGACCCCGTGCTCCGCAACAAAGAGAAGCCACCGCAATGAGAAGCCCACGCACCGCAATGAAGAGTAGCCCCCGCTCACGACAACTAGAGGAAGCCCGCGTGCAGCAACAAAGGCCCAACACAGCCAAAAATAAAAAAATACATAAATTTATTTAAAAAAAAAAAAAAAAAGAAGGTTTTGCTTTGAAAAAGAAAAAAAAAAGTGTGTTGTTCCACCAAGGCACTAGAAACACCTTACACAGAAAAGAAAGAGTCCACACAAGAGTCATGATAAAAATGGACTACAAATAATTTTTATTTCTGTACGGGGGGGAAACATAGTGACTGTGCCCTTTCTGCCTTCGGGGGAAAGGAGGGCAGCCCTTCTGGAAGCACTGAAGTGCAGAATTAGGGAACACATAGTGAGATGACCAAAGAGTAATTTTAGAACATGAGAGCTGTCTGGGAATCCACATAAAAATCCAAGTTGCGAAAACCAAGCTTCATGTGTTCTGTTTCCTATAGTCAAAAAATTCCGAAAGTATTCTCTCTTCTTAAGGCAGTGGTAACAGAGTTCAAAGCACAGGATGAAAATCGGATTGTTTGGAACAAAGTATCGTCTGATGAGAGAGCAGTTCGGTTTGGCAGTAGGGGACTCAGCAGATGAGTGAATTGCTTGGCAACGGCAGCATGATCAAAGCTGTCTACACAATTCGAACAAGTAAGAATAGATCCCAAAAATGAAGGAGAAAATGATCTAGTGACAGCTGCAATTATGCATTTTTTTTTCTTTTGCTCATCTTGAAAAATCATTTGGGCGAAACTTCCTCACAGAAAGAACAGAGAACCTTTATGTCATTCTTCTTCAAATTAATTCACTTGCTGAGCTGAAGATTCGAAGCACTTCATCGATCTGTTATTTAATGATTGCTCGAAAGATGTTTTGTGCAGAATGAGGGTTATCTTTCTGTTGGAACAAAAAAATTTTTTTAATTGTGTGCACGTTAATATGTCCAAATGAACATCAAAATCCAGAAGACTGAAATAACTCCACCCCATCTGGAGACATCAGAATTTTCAAAGTTCTCTTGTTATTTCAGCTTCTAGCCTCAGTTACAAGTGAAGGCATTAGGAGGACTTGAAAGGTTTCCAGAATCCCGTGGATACTCATCAAGTTCTCACAGGCTCTCTCCATTTGGATCGGTACCATGATTTAGTCTTATTTTCCTGACGTCTTGCCCACTTTGAGATTCTTTTATCCTACAAACCAGAAAGCTCACTCCAAAATAGAAAGCACAAAATGCACTGAAAAAACAATAGCCTGCATCATGTCCATAGGCTTATAAACTAGTTTTTTCTTCTCTCTGTAGTGAGAGGCCATCAAGAAAATAGTTCATCAAATTCTCAAATGTATTATTGGACATAAAGATTTCTTTCTCTCATAGGTTTAAAAAAGAACAGACTGCCAAGTGTCTGCACTTTCAAGCCAGTTTTAAGTTATGCTGTATGCATTCTAGAATTCCTCAGGAAGGTGAAATAAAATCATTGCGAAAGTACTTAATGCCTCTGAACTGTACAAAGATGGTGAAAATGGTAAATTTGGGGTTGTGTATATTTTACCACAATAAAAAAAATTTTTAATAGAAGTATAAAAAAATGGAATAAAACCAGATAGCCATAAAACGTCATCCATAACACAGTGTTGATGGCAAGTCTTGTTCCTACATTGCTGGCACCTGCCAGATGCCAAATCTGCTTTTCCTTCATGACCTGAAGTTCCAGAAATTGCCGCCCGTACTAACCACATTTTTTTGGTCCAACTGGCCATTCAGTCCTATAAGTAAACAGGGCTGTAATTTAAATATGCTGTTAAAACACAGGATTATCTAGACTGTTCACCTCACAGCCCGGTTATTTTGCCCTAAGGTGCAAACAGAATTCCACTTAAATATTACCATAATAACCAGTTACATCTTCGAATTCCGTGGCCACACTCATATTTCCCCTTCTTTGTCGATAGTTATCAGTAATTTCTGTGTAATGGGAAATTGCAGTTGTCATTTTCATAAGCAATCAAATTCTTTAATGAAGATTTTTGGGGTTTTTTTTCCCTACCAACAGGTAACTTAAGAGTAGGTATATTTTGACTCTTTTTTTTAAGACTAAACATTCCATATAAAACTTCACACGTTTCTAGTCTACTGCACTGGTTGGCTTTGGGGACGGTTTTCACCTCTGTGCTCTATTAGTTGTGCGTCTACACATGGCACTTTGTGGACTTGGAGAAAGATGGGGGAGTCCAGAGGGAGGGAGAGCATTGCTGAGCAGAGACTTAGTAAGACATGAGAGTGGAAGGGACTAAGAAAGGGGGAGGAATGTGGGTACTCAGCACAGCAGGTAAGACTGCACAGGCTGGGGAAAGTATTCCAGGCTGAGGGGTTTAGTTCACACCCAGAAGAGAAGTGGGGTACCACTGGATGATTTTAAGCAAGGAGGCATGTAGTGAGGTAGACAGCAGCCCCCAAAATATATGTCCAAGTCCTAACTCCTGGCACCTCAGAATGCAACCTTATTTGAAATAGGGTTTTTTGCAGATGTAATTAAGGTAAGGATCTTGAGATGAGATCATCCAGGTTCACAGTGGGCCCTAAATCCAATGACTCGTGTCCCTGAAAGAGAAAGGAGATGAAGGTTCGAAACTCAGAGACCAAGACTCCATGTGAAGATGGAGGCAGAGATTGGAGTGGTGGGCCCACAAGCCAAGGTGGCTGATGGCCACCAGAGCTGAGAGAGGGACATGGGATGGATTCTCCCCCAGAGCTTCCAGAGCAGCCAATCCTGCTGACACCTTGATCTCAGACTTGTGGCCTCCAGAACTGTAAGAGAATACAGCCACCTGTTACAGGTCATTTGTTATGGCAGCCCTAGGAAATGAACACAGATTCATATAATCAGATTTGCATTTCAGAAACATTATTCTGAACATTGGTAGAGGAAAAGAGCTTGAACTAAAACGCAGACCAGTTAGGAAGACTGTAATAATCCAGATGAGACCTGAAAAGACCCAGGAGTGTGGCAGGGATGCTGAAGATGAGGTTATTAAGGCAAAGGCCTTTCACAGACATTGTCAAACTCGGGGTTGGGGGTGGGAAGTGGGAGCCAAGGACAGAGCTACCAAGTGGAGAGAGGGCACAGGGGGAGGCGTTACCAGGAAAGAAGGGCAGCTGGACCCCAGAGATGGCAGGGAAGGTGGGTGTGGATGCAAGTAAGAGTCATCATTGCCAAGTTAAGAAATGAATGACTTTCTACCTAATGACCACCGTCAGGCAAAGTCATCCGCTGAGAGCATGCCGAGACAGGGCAGGGAGAAAGCTGTGTCGTTTTGACGCAGTTGGGACCGGAGGATGGAATAGAAAGCTGAAGAGGGGCTCGCAGAATCACTTGCTCTCAGGAGGGCCCAGCTGGGGTTGAAGATCGTGATCTGTAGTAACATGAATTCACTCAGTTGTGCAATTTTTCTTTAGCAGCCATCAGCAGCTTGGATGTGGACCAAGGACGGCAGATGGCTGGGCTGATTCAAGATCAGGCTTCCGCAAAGAGCAGTACATAACATTTCAGTTTGTTTCCAATATGAGCTCTGTTGGACTGATCGACTTCAGTGAATTCTCTACTGTAAACATCGGGTGCAAAAAATACTCCCTAATGGATACATTGTGGCACTGTCATCTGCTGAATGCTCTGATAGCCTTGAGAATGAATGAGCTCTAGCTACGCAGAGAGAGGAACATCAGGCCTGTAACGGTGAGTGACAGATGTAAGACCCCCAAGATACACGCCGTACGATCCATTAATACAAAATTCATTCTGTTTAAGGGTGCAGACGTGGAGTAAAGCTACAGAGAAAAGCAAGGAGATGATTATCCCCAAAGTCAAAAGAGTGGTAACTTCTAGTAGGGAAAGATGGGTGGTGATGACGGACGCACTGGCCGTGTTCTCTTTCGCGACTTGAGTGATCGCTGATTGTTCCTTTTCTACTATTCAGTAAAACATATGGATCTTGAATGCATTTTTATGCCCATAGATCATACATCATAGTGAAAGAAGAAAGGAGGGAATCTCTGTGACTCTATAAGTAGCATTCAATATCATTTTAATTCTCTACAAAACAGAGGTTAGTTAGTATTCTAATAAGCCAGGATGTGTTTTTCCAATGGCAAGCATGAGCAACTCAAATTGTGTTTAAAAAAAAAAAAGGACGTTAATATTATTCAGGCTTGGCTAGGTCCAGGTGCTAAAATGCTACCTACTATGGTCTTTCTCTCTCCACTCCTTGGCTCCGTGTTTCTCAGTGCCTCAGTGCTGTCTTCAGTCTCAAGGACTGATAAAGATGGATTTATAAACAAACAAATCTCTTTGTTAGAAATTCTAGCAAAAGCCCACATCTGGCTGTCTCTAGAGTCTCTAGATCATGGGTCACAGACTTCTGCCTAACCAGTCACTGTAGCCAAGGGATTTGAAATGCTGTTTGGCCAGGCCTGGTCTCCAGGTCTACCCCTGGAGCTTTATATCACAGGGCCTGAGAGTTCCCTAAAGAACACGTAGCCATGTGTTCCCTAAAGGAAACCTGACTTGTTTTAACCATAAGACAGGGGGTGGACAGGGGAGCAGACAAAACCCACCAGTGTCCACTACAGATATTTCCACCTTTCTTTGGTGCTGTCACCAAGCAGTAATTTCCTTTCATTTCCTACTCCTATATTTCAAACACTTCACTTCCTTTCCAGCCCTCTCCCAAATAAAGTGCAAAGGCAAACAAGATAAGCAAAATACACGGAAAAAGACCCAAGAATTTAGAAGGGAGCAAAAGGACTGAAAGAATGAGTGATGCCATTTTCCCCAACCTTTGGCCTGTCATTAATTACCTAACGGAACTTTGTGTCAAAGCTTTCCATCAGCCCTGATATATAATTGCTAGTGACTTACTGACAATAGATTCCTGCTCGCGCGGTGCAGCAGATTAGAATTGTTCGGCTTGGCAGGACCATGAAGGGTGCCGGATTGACCCAGCTCCCTCAGCTTCGCCCAGTGACCAGCAACTTCTGCCCCAGAGCCTCAGGGGACGACAGAACGCACTGCGCTCCTTAAAGTGTATACAGGGGGAGGTCACCAATGCCCTGGGAGCGTCCAGGACAGGATGGATTTCCCCCAGAGGCAAAGGACAAGCCGCCTACCAGTGACCAAGCCAGCCCGTGCTCCAGGACCATTTCAAGATAATCACAAGCAAAAACGTCTCCAGAATTATGTCTGCGGTTCACTGTATCCTCTCTGCTTCTGCCGACACTGCCACGGCTGAACTGCAAGGCTGATCTGCGCACATTTAAAAGCATCCTGAGATCACCAACCCCTTCCAGTCACCCCTGCACTGGAATCGAGTGTTAATGAAGTCCACTGAAACAGAAGCTCCAACAGACTTTTTAGCCTTAGGACATCTCCTTCCTGAGAATGGCTTGAGGAAACCAGCAACATCAGAACATTCACAGCAGGGATATTTCTTCCCAATTAAAACAAAGAAGAAAGACAAAACTGTCTCTTTTCAGTAATTACCAGTAATCATTTCACAACAGAAGGCTTTGTGGTTCCTGGTACATCGGATCAATGAAGATTAAATTAACATCTGGAAAACCCACATGATCATTCCACAGATACACCTTAGGCTCCCTCCTAGGTGCCCAGCTCTCTAGCAAGCTCTGGGGACCCAAACATGAACAAGATACAACTCCTGTCAAAAAGATATTACTTGGGAATAATTCACCCCTAGCAGCATATTCAGATGACACACAGGCTGCGGTGAAGGTGGAATACTGAAGTAATCTCTTTTTAAAAACCTCTCATCTCCCAGAAAAGAGAATTAAAACTGCAGCTGTCGTTAAGGGCGCAGGGCCCAGGTCTGGCAGTTAGCCACTGCCCTTGCACCACCCACGGGCAGGTCCCCCACCTCCTCCACCCACTCCTCCCTCCAGACTGCACAGCCCAGGTGCCGAGAGACCACGGGGCACCCCGAGGCCAGGGTGCAGAAGGGGTGGGAGTGCCTTAGCCACCCTCTCTCCCTCCTCCTGTGTGAAGCCCTCAGTCCTATTAGGACCATAGTTGTGTCCTCCCCAAAATTCGTAAACTGCAATCCTCACTCCCAGTAGGCCGGAACATGACTATATTTGGAAAGGGGGCCTTTAAAGAGATGATTAAGTTAAAATGAAGTCATCAGGGTAGGCCCTAACCCAACAGGACGGGTGTCCCTATAAGAAGAGGAGATTAGGACACAGACGCTCGCAGAGGAGAGATCATGTGAGGACACAGGGAGAAGACGGTGGCGTCTACAAGCCAAGGAGAGAGGCCTCAGGAGAAACCAATGCTGCCGACACCTTGATCTTGAACTCTGGCCTCCGGACTATGAGGAAATAAATTCCTGTTGTTTAAGCAGCCTTGTCTGTGCTACTCCGACATGGCAGTCCCGGCAAAGCCAGTCCACTGCTCTGCTGCCGGATGCAGAGACCCTGCAGAAACTCTCAGGTTCAAAGGATGCCTTTTGGTTTTTTTTTCCTTCCCAATTTGCAAAGCCCAGATAGTTAAAATGCCAGAGACTTCTTGCTCTTTAGACTGAAATGGTATAGCTTACTAAACCCAAACGTGTGCTACACCCACGACGACCCATCCCCCCCAGAAAAAACTTACACGTGGCAACCAAATCCTGTCTTCCTCTCCCTCATGGCTCCCCCTTCTTCCTCTCTCAGACAAGTCCCCAGACGATTTTAAGGATTTTAAGATGTTGCATAACCTGGCTTGGAAGAAAGAGCCAGTGGAGATTTTACTGAATCTGGCTTCACGTGATGGTAACAGACTGTGAACTATACGTTTGCCAATTTTCCCCCGTGTCAGACCATTTTTAAGTTTTGTGTGCACAGAATGGCATTTAAAGGCCTTAAATATCTCTCAAGGGAAAGAAAAGAGCAGAAAATAGCCCACGAAGTTCACGTAACGTGAGCAAGAACAGCTGATGCAAAGTTTGGGGTGGGTTTTGGTTTTGGTTTGGGGGAGGGAGGCGGTGGCTTTTCTGGTTGGTTGGTTTTGTTGTTTTGCTTTGGGGCTGAAGACGACGGGAGCAGGGAACAGAAGGGAACCCAGTTACAGGCAGCTATTTAGGAAAGTCCTCTCTAGACGAGAGGGGGAAGGGCTCAGGACTGCTGCGGCTGGCGGGTGAGCAAGCTTGGGGGGGGTCCCTCTATGATGACCTGGCAGGCAGCTCCGCTGCTGGGTCTCAGGGCACCCAGCCTCCACCTCAAACCCACCCCCTCTCAGTCTGTGAACAAGTGGTTGTTTAAAAAAAAAAAAAAATGTTTTTTTAAGCAGACTTCCTGTTATGTTCAAGGAAGGCTTGGGCCGTTTTATTATTAAGCAATTTTCTTTTTAAGTTTAAAAAAAAAAAAAAGGCCACATTTCCCCTCAGACTAAAATCTGCCTTACTCAAGTATCCATGTTTTAAATCTCATATTTTCTTAAGCCCTTAATTAAGCCTTCCAAAAGCTCGGCTATGTTTAATTTGCATTCCGAAACAGAAAATCTAATGTGTTTTAACATTGTCTGCTTCAGCTGAAAAGGAAACTGTAAATTTATACAGTCTGGTTTTTTTAAAAAAAAAAAAGAAATTGGCAATTACATCCTAATGAGTCTCCGGAATGGGGTTCCAACGCCCCTGTCCTTAGCCTTCCGTCCCTCCTCCGTCCTCTGCTCCCTTCTCCCTCCTCCTCTACCTTCCCTCCCCCTCCCCCTCTACCTTCCCTCCCCCTCCTCCTCCCATCCCCCTCCCTCCTCTGCTCCCTTCCCCCTCCTCCTCTACTTGCCATCCCCTCCCCCTCCGCCTCCCTTCCCCCTCCCCGTCCCTTCCCCCTTCCCCTCCCCCTCCCTCCTCCTCCCACTCCTCTGTTCCACCTCCCATTCCTCACCGCCCCCTTCTCCCTTTGCCCTCCACTCCCTCCTGCTCGCTGCGACCACCTTCCCGCCGCAACTGCAGGCTCCCTCCTCCTCCTCCTTCCATCTCCCCTCCCCCCATACTCCCTCCCCTCCCCCATACTCCTTCCCTCCTCCAGCCACTCGCGGCGGGGGAGGGGCGAGCCTGGAAAGGTCATGTGGCCTCCTCGGCCTCCGGGACGGGGGAGGGGCGGCGGCCGAACCTGTTCTTTGTTAAGAGGTCAACGCCAGCGCCCAGCCCCGCCAGGAAGGAGTTACCGACGACCTTCGAAGAGCGGCGCACTCGCAGCGCCCCCCCACCCCGGCCCCTCCCCCCAGGCCTGCCGGCCCTGCTGGCCCTGCTCTCTCTAAATCCTCTGCTCCCAAAACACTGCTAGGGCTCACAGTTTGCTCCCGGGGATCCTAGGGCCTTTCGGGGCGGGGAGTGGGGGCTGCGGAGAAACGGGAAAGGGACAGCAGAGGGGCTGGGCCGCGGGGGACTGGCGGGTGGGTCTGGGGATAGGTGGACGCGGGGGGCCAAAGGTAAAGGGGAAGGTCCTGGAGGCCGGGGGTGCTTTGTGGTAGCACTGGGGGACGGAGGTGGAGGATTCAGGGAAGGGAAAAGCCAGATCCACACGTTTAGGGCTCTCCGTCCTGTCGGTGGACGCAGGAGGGTTTCTCTGAATTTCTGCTGAATGTCAAAATGGTGAAGTACCCGCTGCACAGTTTGAGAACCGCTCCCCACTACCCAGCCCTATAATTAAACCCCCAGTAGGACCGCGCGGGAGGCTGGGCCCTGGAACTGCTGTGTGCTGCCTGCCTAGTATCAGACGCCCCATAAATGTAACCTCAGAAGCGTCTGGTACGGTGTAGTGGCGAGAGGGTTCGCAAAGTTATCGGAGACGGTCGGGTTCATTCGTGAGCCTCCTGATGAAATATTTGCCACTTTCCTGAGACTTTACCGCTTAGATGTTAAATGATGTTTACTCTTCCTAATACAAAGCGAAGCATAGCCAGTTTTCTGTCCAGGAAAATAAAGATTCCCAGAGAAAACCGGTGTTAATGTTTGCGTGCATGACATGCCTGTCGTTTTTCTCTGCAGAAAAAAATGTTCCATCCAAACATGGGAGTTGAGGGTAGCAGGGAGGTGAATAATAAAATGGGGCTCGCACTGTCTAAATAGCTTAGCATTCTGATTTGGTTACCTAGCCTTAAAACTATTTTTTTAGGTCGCTAAATATTTTTCAAAGGCATACTTTTAATGACGGCTTAAAATTCCAGTGTATACAGTTTTAATTTCCTTAGTGCAGAGCATTCTTCTTGTTCAACCCTAAAGAAATTTATCCTAAATTACCTCCTTGTGTAGTTATACAAGTAACTTTCTTTACCCGCAACCCGCAGGGCAAAAAAAAAATGGTTACAGTTTCCTCCTGCCATGGATAAGTGTGTTGACTGCTTGCTTTGGGATTATTTGGTATTCCTATTTGAAGCTTTCCGGTGTTAAAGGTAGAAAAAACATTGGCAAATTTTCCAAGCCAAGAGCTGCTTCCTGTCCTTTGAGACCTCAGATCAGAGAAGAGGTGGGCCTGAAGGGGGAAAAAGCATGCTTCAGGTGACTGGAGAAAACCAAAAATACCTGAATACCCTGGTCTCGGAAGGATCTGGGATGGGAAGCTCTCTGTCCCAAAGCACTGCCTGTCACGTTCCCTGGGATATCCAGCAAAGCCAAAACGTTCATGGTGAGGAGTGGAAATTTTCCCTCTGTTGTATTCTGTTAAGTACACAGTTTTTGTTTATATACACATGCACATTTTAGGGGCATGATGGATATCACTAATTACATAAAAATTGAATGACTTTGAACGCACAAAATTACGTGGTAGGGCAAGGAGGCATCACCGAGAGAAGACATCAGTCCCCGCCTGTTAATGACAAACTTCACAGGCCTGGGAGACATCGGGGTGATGGGTTTGAATGATTCCCTCTTTTGGTACCCATCACACGGACTTTGTAAGCAGATTGTTTCCCCAGGTTATTTTTTCCCATGCTTCAACACGGACTGTGAAAAGAAGAGATGTGAGAAAAATGCACAGCCTTTCATTTCACGAAGCAAGACCCCTCAACTTGGGTTCTATAGTCGAGAACTAATTCCAGAGGCGTTCTTGTATCTCTGCAGAACACTCACGTAGTGAATTTTTTGTTCTTTGAATCGACAACTTCAGTGTTATAGTGTGACCAGTCGTAAATAGCCACCCAAGAGGAAAGAAGACACACGTCCACACAGGCTCCTAGAGCAGTGTTCACAGCAGCATTATTCAAAGAAAAACTGGAATCACCCCAGACGTCCATCAGCAGCTGAGTGGATAAACAGAATGTGGTCTCTCCACACAATGGAATATGAGTCAGCCATAAAAAGAAATGAAATACTGATTCGTGCTATAGCGTGGTTACAACTCAGAAACATTATGCTGGGACACAAAAGCCTGCCTATTATTTGATGCCATGTCTTTGAAACGTCCAGGAAGGATTAACCTACGGAGACAGGAGGTAGCTGAGTGGTTATTGCCAGCTATAGGAGGGGAGAGATGGGGAGTGACAGGTGATGAGTGCCACGTTTCTTTTGGGGGTGATGAATATGTTTTAAAACTAGATTTGTAGTCATGGTTGCACAACTCAGACTATACAAAGAAAAAGCACTGAATTATACACTTACGGTGGGTGGATTTTATGGGATGTAAATTGTATCTCAATAAAAGAATTTTTTAAGGCAGTAATATAATGCAATTTTTGCAGACACTGTCTCTAAGTGAAAAGGGGCCTCTAACACAGACCTATTGAAGACAGAGTATCTTCAAAATAAGCCACCCTGACACTAGCACATGGTAGAGCAACCCTGTGCCAGACACTGGCTTTTTCTTTGAGGTGTTTCTCTGTGACCCCGATCCTACCGGGTCTGAGCCCTAATCACTCCATCTATACACTTGGGCTCAGTCCTTGTAGTCTTTTGTGTCTTCCTGCATTCTGCCCGAGGAGCCTTGTGATGGTATGCTTGGCCGCCTCTCCCAAATACCCTACAAAAGACTCCATGAATTGATCTCACGGGAGATTTATACAGTTAACCCCTGATTCCTGAGGCTACAGTGCAGGGTTTCCTCCAGCTAACCTCACCACACTTAGCTGAGCTCTTTTATCTTTCCTTCTCTCCAGATAGGAAATGTGCTCCTGACCATCCACAGTCAGAAGCACATTTCGCGTCGAACCCAAATGCTCATGAAATCACCCTTACCCTTGCCATGTGTGACAACCTGTAACTTTCTTGTTTATCCACTTTCATTTCATTTTTTCAACGCTGGTCACCACCTACTCCATTGAACTCACAACTGTCTAATCACATGAGTGACCCTCCCTCCCCAGTTCAGAAAATACTGATCCACGGGGGTATTAGGCAATATATGCAGACCTTTTGGTTGTCACAAGTGGGCAGGGGGTTGCTCCTGGCATCTGGTGGGTGGAGGCCGAGGATGCTACTCAACGTCCGACAGTGCCCAGCACAGCGCCCACAGCGGAGGACGATCTGGCCCCAAACAGCCGTCGTGCCAAGGCTGAGAAGCTCTTCTCTCAGCTCGAGCAAAGTAACCAGCAGAGGAGGACCTTCTGAACAGGTCTTGTAGTTAACTCTGAGACGAGGCTGAAGGAGAACGCTCTGCAGCTGACGACGGTGACCTCGTTCCTGCCTCTCCTTTCTACTTCTTGGTGTCTTCACCTTCTGTAGTGCTAATCCAGTGCAGACAGTGTAGGTCCCCAGACGACTTAGCTCAGGAGGGAGAGGCTTGACCTGTTATCAGTCCTTAGCTGCGGGCTGGTTTGCGCTCGGTGGATTTGCACAGGCCTCGATCAACCTAACTCGTGTAGGAGAGTACTGTATCCCTGTGAGCCCCATTCAGGCCCCCTAATTTTTTTTTTTTTAATAGTTTTTGGTTTTGTTATTTTTATTTATTTATTTTATTTATGGCTGTGTTGGGTCTTCGTTTCTGTGCGAGGGCTTTCTCTAGTTGCGGCAAGTGGGGGCCGCTCTTCATCGCGGTGCGTGGGCCTCTCATTATCGCGCAGGCCCCCTAATTTGAACCAGCTTCTTCCGCCAGTGGTTGGTCCCCAGGGGAGTGTGGGTCTTTGTTATTTGTGCCTAAGGTTGCTTTGCGTTGCAGCGTTCTGAAATGAAGGCCCACTCTGCCCATACCACGGCCTCAGAATGACACGGGCCTGGCTCCCCCCTGCACGCACCTGGGCTGCAGTAAGCGTCCAGCGTTGGTCCCTCCTCCTGCCGTGTGGCTTCTCCGCTCACATGTGCCTCTAGCCTCCCCCATGCGGTCCCCCCCACCCCCCCGCCCTGCCTTCTGCTCCTTTGGAAAGTTCCTCCTCGCCAGCCCTGCCCGAACTCTCGTTCTTTCTCACTTGAGAACCCAGGAACCATTCACAAGGCAGCTCACGGGCCTCCACTCACCTCCACACTTAAATCACACGTTCCCTAAACTTTAAAAACGCCTACTGCTGGAAACCTACCCCCAGAGATTTGGGTTTCTTTGGTCTCGGATGTGGCCCACCCATCGGAATTTTTTAAAGCTACCTGGAAACCCAAAGGGGAAAAAAAAAATTTTTTTTTAAAAGGAGAGTTCCCAGATGACCTAGTGGTTAGGATTCTGGGCTTTCAGGGCCAGGGCCCAGGGTTCAGTCCCTGGTTGGGGACCTGAAATCCGGCAAGCCACGTGACACGGCCAAAAAACACAACTACTTGGAGAGGGTCATGTGTAGCCACGGTTGGGGCTCTCCTTCCCCTCTTCTCCCACTTTGCTGATCCCCAGTGCGCCGCTGCGTTTCTTCACTTTGTTCCCCTGAGAAGCACTTGGAGAACTCTGGGTTTCTCTTTTGGGGGGCATTTTCCTGTGAGTTAATATTCTGAATTTGGACTCATGGAGGCTTCTCCTAGGAAAGAAATAATGCTAGATTATTGCTGGGGGAATGGAACTCAGGAACATGTTTTGAAAAATATTTTTTTCAGTTGTATGAACTCTAACACTGTTGGCATTTGGGACTGGATCATGCCCTGTGCATGGTAGGGTGCTGAGCCGCATCCCTGGTCTCCACCCACCAGATGCCAGTTCCACCCCCTGCTCCTAGCTGTGACAACCCCAGTGTCTTCAGACACTGTACACGTTCCCTGCGGGGAGCAAAATCGCCCCAGTTGAGAACTACTGATGTAAGAATATACAGAAATATGTTTCTGCTTTACTGATTTTTAACTACGTTAAAAAATATACTTTTTCAAAATATTTTTCAATCTTATTGAATGCCAGCAGCACTTTGTTTTGTCGAGGTGGGAGAGAGAGTGTCATGCCCATCCTCCCGGGTACTTGAAGAGGAAAGCAGGAACAGACCTGCTGGAAGAAGAACGACCTGGAACGAGGCACAAATCAGTGGGAGGCAATGCGTTCAGTGAAATTAGCAGAGGCACGGCCTGGCCTGTTCTGTCTCCCGACCGCCGCCCTGGTTCAGGCGCTTGCCTTGCAGGCGTCCACAGAGTTCCCACTGCTGACGGGCCCAGGGCACCTCCTGACTTCCATTCTGCCTTCCATCCAGGCCAGTGCAGCTTCCTCTCTCTGGGGATCACGGGACCCCTTCCCTCTGCGAAGCTGTGCCTTCACGCACCCTCAGACGCCAGAAGAGCTGCCTGCAGTCAGGGACGAGATGTGGCCGGGTCGAGAACCATTTGTCACTTCTGCATGATGGGGCACCATCAGGCACAACGCCACCCAAGCTTGTCTGCACACAGCTGTACCAGGGGCAACAGATAATGCTGAGGCGTCTTTCCAAACAAACAGAGCATCAGGGGAGTTTTTAAAATTTTGCAACATTTCTAGAACTATGTTAGGAATTTCAGAGGAGACACTGGCCCTTGGATTCTCTCCTCCTGAATTGTTTGTGGGGAAATGAGTCATGCTGTTTCCCTTTCTCGGACCTGCGTGCAGCACACTGCCGTGTAAAGACGTGTCCACGTGTGACTACACAGAGAGCCGCTGCACAGGGCGTGGGGCATGGCGTGGAAGGGAAATGCAGGGGGCTGTGTTCAGAGGCAGGACAAAGGAAGTTTCCTGGCTTCTGCGGTCTCTCTTGACCTGTCTTGGTGTTTTTACCTTCAATGTCACGCTGCTTTGGGCACTGCCACTCACAGGTGGTCCCCCACAGGTGCTGGGGTACCATGACTCAGCAAGTGGGGCACGTCTGATGACCCCAGCCACCGCCCCGCACGCAGGGCAGAGGGCGGCAGCAGTCCTGGGTGGGGACGGGGAAGTGGGCTACAGAGAGCCCCCTCCCCGGGGAGCTTCCCGGCCCCAGCTGCACGCTCCGTTATCCTCGGACTTCACTTTCAAGTCACACACTCAAAGATAAAATTATTACCGCTGTCAGTATGGCAGTTTCAGAGGATTAACCCCCAAACCAGGACCCCATGTGAGCATAGGGCCTTGTGCCACTGAAGTGTCCACACAGCCATGAAGCTGGCCCTGCCTACCCCTAAAGCGTCAGCCAGTCTTTGACATAACTAAGTAAAGGATAAAGAAGACATTTTCCAAATCACAAGATGATGCAATAACCAGTTGCCCAAATAATTCCTTCTATTAGAAACAGAATTAGCATTTCAAGCACTTTTGCTCTTCTCGGTTGCCAAATTCCTTTTTCACATCGTTAGTCTCTATACAGTGAAAACATACAGTGTACATTTTTTAAAAATCAGCCTCCTTTTTTTGTAGTTCCTGGCATATATTTCTTGATTGATTTGTAAAACAGCCAAAAAAGAACTGAGGATTTGTTGTGCCCAAAATACATACATTTCACAAAATGAGGTTGTCCCTTGCTCAAAATATAATGAAATCACTTGCCCGGAGTTTGAAAGGGCCTAAGAAGTGTGGAATAAGTAGGAAAGCGTGATGGTAAAGGATTATCACCGGAATCTGTCACTTCTCGGCCAGGGTTTCTTGGCATGCAGACCTTGAACCTCCTGCACTGGGATCTGCCCAGCCCCGAGGACCCGAGCTCCAGGGCTGACATCCTGGGCGTCCGCCTTTGTAACAAACACCGCAGGTGGCCTGACGCGCCCACGCCTGGAGAAGCACTGCCCAGTGAAACGTGGCTCCGACTGGCCCCAGGCCATCGTGGACAGCACGCGCTCCTCCTAGGAGTGGCGTGAGCCCCCTCGTGTTCTAGCTGCTGCGCTCGTTCTTAGACAGCCTTGGCGGGAATACCAGGCCACAGACACACGGCGTCTAAAGGCGTCCCCAGCTGCCACAGAGGCGCGGAGTCATGCAGCAAAACTCTGAGGGCATGGGTGCCCGGCTCCTGGCCCTAAACTCGCCTCTCCAGCCGTTCTGGGTTCAAGGAGCACATGCAGGAGCTCCTTACACTGCTTCATCCTAGCTTCTCCACCTCCTGAACCAGCTGTTGAAAACTACCAACGCCCTTTGTGTCCTCCCTGTCTACAATCCCGACATGCGATAGGAGAGAAACCTCAAAGCGCAGATACCTTATGCTCGGGAAACACATTCCTGTCTTCTTAGGAGGTGACTTTCTTAACTTTAAGAAATCCTCCACCCGTGAAATGTTTTTGTTTTATTCTTGAGACAGAAATCTGCCAATTTGGTCAATTCTTTCTTAAACAAGATTCGTCATCTGTAGTTCTAAACATCTTTCTTTTGGGGGGAGGGGTAATTAATTTGCACTGGACAGGATGGACATTTGCTCCCATTTTTGAGTGTCCAGAACACTGCCTTCCGGTCACATCTGCCATTCGCCCAGCCATGCATCTGTTACCTCCAGGACACTCGGGAGAGGGAGCTGGTCCTTGTTCTATCAGCACATTTGTTTTTGAAAGGATCCTATCTGGCAAAACTGTCTTCTTTCCCCGAAATTTTTTGCCACAAGAGATGTGTTGATTTCATTTAAACTACGAATATACTGTAAAATACAAGAGCCCCAGGAGCCCTAAATGCAAAAGAAAAAAACTTTAGGGTAAAATAGGAAGAAAATAAAGAGATTATATCGATAACTTCTGAGAAGCTTTCATAAATTCTGCAAGATGGTGATAACTGTCGACAACCTGGCAAGTGTTTCGGGGAAACGTACAGGAAGCGAAACCCACGATGTGCATCACGGAGCCAGCATTTCAGCGTGTAAAGCCCCTCAAGCCTTCGGGGTCCTCAGAGCCATTTTGTAACCTACACACTCCATGGAGATGATACCCTCACTGCCTACATCCCATCCTCCAGCACAAGACTTCCTGGAGGATCTAATGGGACAAAGCTTTGAAACGAACAAACAAACGAACCAAGGGTGGAAGGGGCAGGAACAAACTTGGCTCTTCCCCAGAGTCTCTCAGGGTGATTGGTCTTTCTTTTCCTCTCCTATCCAGCCCCCACCCACCGCCCACCTCACCCCACCCCCACCCCCGCTTCTTGTTCTCCATCATTATTTTGAGTCAGCAAAGAGGAAGTGTCAGGGGACTCCGCAGGAACACTCCTGATAGGGTACCTAAGGAAAAACGGCAACATCTCTCCTGTTCTTTTTCCTCAGAAATCTGTGTTTGATTGGAGGATGCACTGTTCAAAGCAAAGAACTCCTTGGAGATTCTCCGGATAAGAAAGAGACTCATAGTAAACCAGTTCAAGGTCAGGCGGATGGGGTTTTTTTGGCTTGGTTTGGCAGCGCAGCTCCCAGGCTCTCCAGTACACCAGGGCGTGCCTTAGCTGGATGTCTGCACAGAGAGTCACTTTTCATAAGGATCTGAAGGTGCAGGGGAGCGTCAGCCAAGGACAGCTGCCAAAAATAGCCGACTTCCAGGGCTGCAGAGAAACTGCAAGACCAGCGTAAAAGGACCCAAGTCACGCCAACTAACCCATCGATGCCAAGCCAGGGGGCTAGGTTATAAAACACCCAACAGTAAGATTTTTAGAAGGAGTGTTAATCTACTGGAATACGCATGGGGCTGCAGTTCAGCCAGCTGAAAGGAAGGTGCATTTTAGAAACTCAGCAAGGTGCATCCCCAGTAGAGAACCACTAGGGTAAGATGACTAGGAGAGCAAACCGGCCCGGTTAGCGTCAGGAGACAGTCCAGTTAGTCACTGGAGTGGGGGAGGGGAGGTTGTGCTTCACGCAGTCTTGTAGGGACCCAGATCTCTTCCATCTTGGGCTCTGCCGTCCGCCAGCATCTGCATTCTGCAGTCTAGCAGGGAAGCAGAGAGAGAGCATGGGGCAGTGAGATGGGGGTTCCCGGAGCAGGAACGCAGCAGCCGTAGAGCACTGCCCTTCCCCCGCATTCAAGGGCCAAGACTGGCAACAGGCCTCATAAACCTGCAAGGGGGGTGGAATGCCGGCTAGCTTCATGCCCCGAAGAAAACAGAAACGGTAATGGGGTTTGAAGAGCACGTGTATTCTCCATCAGACATAAATGCTTGTCATGGTCCGCTGTCCCTCTAAAGAAATCTCTGGACGGATACACACCGACCCAGGCGTGGAAACAGTGGGGGAGGGGATCTGGGTGTCTGAGAGTCGTGAGAGGGCAGGAGAGTTGCTTCCCACTATTGAGACGTTTTGAATTTTATGTGCATGTCTACTAAAGAAGAATGAATTTTCGTTTCAAGTCCTCATTAGGAAAATAAAGAGAGCTCAATGCACACAAGCCCCTAAAATGGATATAAACGCTTCCACAGGTGAATATAAAACTGCCTGTGTTCTTGAAGACCAGAGTTCTGTCTTCTGAGGGGATTAAAGACAGAACACTTCAGATTCAGTGAATGTGAACAGGCTTTTCACCAAAATCGATTATATCTGCCTCTTTCAGTCAGTCTCCTGTCCCTTCCATATGAAACAGTTCTTGATGACTTTCAGAGTAATTGGGACCAAAATGTGTCTCTGTGAAAACATATTATTAAAACAGCTCAGGATGATTTTAATCTAATTCATGATTTAAAAAAAAACCCAATTTCATATGAATTTCCTCTATTCCAGTTTGAAAGGTTTTGCTCTAATAGCCATTCCTGTTAGGATTGCTAAACATATTTTACTTAATGTTCATAAACAGATAAGCAATGTAGAAAGGTTCTTACTGGAGATTCACTTTTTTTTTTTTTTTTTTAATTTTATTTATTTATTTATTTATTTATGGCTGTGTTGGGTCTTCATTTCTGTGTGAGGGCTTTCTCTAGTTGCGGCAAGTGGGGGCCACTCTTCATCGCGGTGCGCAAGCCTCTCACTATCGTGGCCTCTCCCGTTGCGGAGCACAGGCTCCAGACGCGCAGGCTCAGCAATTGTGGCTCACGGGCTTAGTCGCTCCGCGGCATGTGGGATCTTCCCAGACCAGGGCTCAAACCCGTGTCCCCTGCATTGGCAGGCAGATTCTCAACCACTGCGCCACCAGGGAAGCCCGAGATTCACTTTTTATTGAAAGAAAATACTCCACTAGAACTTCTGCACACTCTCTTTCTTCCCTGTTGGCTTACAGAATGTAGATCCTAGGAGATAGTAACATTGTTTGGGGGTGTGATGTTTTGTTGTGAGTTATTGGGGGTGTGATGTTTTGTTGTTCTTTGTCGTATTTCCTGATAATTAAGTCCTTGCCAGAGGCCCTTTTAATTTTTAAAATTCCTCTAAACACTGCTGTTTTGGAGTAGTTAGAAAATAATTTTCAGGTGACTACTCTTGTATGCTCACTAGATTAAAATTTTAGATCCTTTAGAATATTTGTATCACTCAGCTTTTTCTGCATAACAAAATCCCCAACGCTTAATGACTGAAAACAACCACCATTTACTTAGCTCATGATTCTTTGAGCTGGATTCAGGTGAGGGGCTGGACTCAGTCTTGGCTGAGCTCAGTTATGAATCTGTAGTTGGCTTGCAGGTGAACTTGAGACCGGCTGCTCAGCAGGTGGTTTGTCTCTGCTCCACATGGTCTGCCTCCCTCCAATAGGCAAGGCAGACCTCAGAGAGAGAAGCGGGGTGTAAGGCTCTTGACACCTAGGCCTGGAACTCACACATTGTCCCTGCTGTCACATTCTCTTGGCCCTAGCAAGTTGTAAAGCCAGGCCAGATTCAAAGGAAGGGAAAATAGGTTTGACCTATTGATGGGGGTCATTGCAAAGGGGCATGCATGCAGGTAGCAGTGAAGGATCATGGCTGTTCTTACAATCTGCAATAGTATTTATTTCTATTTTCCTAATCACATTCTCCTATACGGAGGTTTTAAAAATCCAAGCCTGTAAAGAATGGGGTAAAAGAGTTGAAAACCAGAAATCTCCATTGGATTCTGATTGGACACAAGTCCTGAATGGAATGTCCTGAATGGGCATTGTTTTTAAATTTTGAAACGTCTGGCTACATATCTGTCCTCAAAATATAACCTTGAACATCAGATTCTTGAGTTGCTCCCAAAGCTACCTGTTTTCTTGCTGGGTAAAATAATTACCCGTCTCCTGCAGCAGTGGAAAATCACATATGATCATTGTAGAGATAGTGGTGTTACAGCAATAGGAAAAGATGTTGATTTGATACAAGGTTTACATAGCTAAAACTCATGGATGTTGAACAAAACAGCCTCATTATTTTTGTATTCCATTCAAAATGCAAAGGGTGGTGGGGAAGGAGAGGCAAGCCAACTTTATTAAATGGAAAAGGACAAAAACGCAGTAAAAGAAAATCATTAATGTCTTGTTCACGAGGAGGAGGCATTAACCAAGAATAATGAAAAAAGAAAATTGACAGCATGGTCCCTGGTGAAAACCAGGCTGCCGCCACAACTAAAACCGACCTGGGGCTCAGAGCCCGTTCTCCCTCCTCCCGTCCCACCCTGCCACCGCCTCCCAACCCTTCACAGGATCGTGGGTCCACTCGCCACACATGCTATGATTTCCTGAAACATCACAAGGAGCTGGGGAGAGCACCCCCAAACTATTTCCTGACATTTGTTTATATTGGCAGCACATTTCCAAGGGGTAAAAATACCCATTCCCCCTCACCCCCAATACCTTTGGTGTTAAAATGAGAAGAAATGGTTTTTTGAGGTGGTGGGACAATTACACGACTGTCTTGAAGGCATAGACCATCGAGTAGACTAAAAATATCTGAAGGAAAAGCCAGATACAGTGAAGAAATTACATCATGAACCTCTGAACCAGTATGTACTTCCTTCTTTTTCTTTAGTTAATTTAATAAACAATTTATTGAGCACTTAAAATGAGAAAGGCATTGGGCTAGTTGTGGGGGAAGCATAGAGATTAATAAAACATAGCTGTTTCTCTCGAGATTATAACTTATCAGGAAAGAGAAGCATTTACTCAATAACAGTAACATGAGGTTGAAGTAAACATAGTCCATCCTCGTTATTCATGGATTCTCGATAGAATTATTTATTGAAATCAATACTCATGGTGCTTTCACAGTCATTCAAGGCCACGTACACAATGGTGAAAATGTTTTGGTTGCTTGACAAGCATGTTCCCAGCTGAGATTTTTCACAGCCTATTTAGTACCAATGTTTTTTGCCCTTTGTGCTTTTTATTGATGATTTCACCATTTAAAATGACCCATTAATGCTGAAGTGCTGTCTAGTGTCCTAAGCATGAGAAGGCTTGTGGAGAAAATATGTGTGTTACATGAGCTTCCTCCAGACTTGAGTTATAGTGTTGGCCGTGAGCTCAGTGTGCATGAATCAATAACATTTATGAAATAAGGTGTCTATAAACAGGAACACACATAAAAGAAGCTTATGTACTGATGAATGAAATGTTGCGAGCAGAGGCTCACAGGAACCTGACCCTGTCTTTCCCCTAGGAGCAGTGGTTCCATCTTCACTCATAGTGGTCATGGCGACCTTGTACAACGTCACTACTGTGAATAATGAGAATCAACTGTTTGTTAAATGAATGAGTAAAAGGATGTGTGTCACAGAGGGACAGCTAAAACGCTCTGGATATTCAGAGACAACTTCCAGTTGAAGGAAACCAGAAGAACTCATTGGAGGAGGAAACATACCAGCTGAGTCTTGCAGACTGAGTCAGTTGTGGATTAAAAAAGTTGGTTATGCACGCCCTGCAGGATGGAACAGCGTGGGCAAAATCATAGATGTGGAAAACCCTGGTACGCGTCCTGCTTACAAGCACAAGTCCCAAGGTCAGACCCTCTGAGTCTAAATGCAGTTCTGTGACCTCGGGTAAGTTACTCAGTTTCCAGTGAAGGGGGTTAATAATAGCATCTCTCTCATAAGGTTGCTATGAGGGTGAAAATCTGTTAAACCTTCATCAAGAGCCCTGTGCGTGTTAAATATCTACAACAAGTCAGCTATCACTGCTGTTATTATTTATGTCATAAGGTCAGTGGATTTTCATTTGGCTCAGTCATAAGTTATGTGAGGCAAAACTGGGAAGTAGAGCTGGAAATACAGGTTGAAGTCAGGTCCCTAAGAACCTTGGATTTTTTTTTTTTTTTAATTTTTGGCCATACCGCAGGCATGTGGGAATCTTAGTTCCCCCACCAGGGATTGAACCCACGCCCCCTGCATTGGAAGGCAGAGTCTTTTTTTTTTTTTTTTTTTAATATATTTATTTATTTATTTATTTTTGCTGTGTTGGGTCTTCGTTGCTGCATGCAGGCTTTCTCTAGTTGCGGCGAGCAGGGGCTACTCTTCGTTGCGGTGCGTGGGCTTCTCATTGCAGTGGCTTTTCTTGTTGCAGAGCACAGGCTCTAGGCGTGCGGGCTCCAGTAGTTGTGGCACGGGCTCAGTAGTTGTGGCTTGCGGGCTCTAGAGCAAAGGCTCCGTAGTTGTGGTGCACGGGCTTAGTTGCTCCGCGGCATGTGGGATATTCCCGGACCAGGGCTTGAACCCGTGTCCCCTGCACTGGCAGGCAGATTCTTAACCACTGCACCACCAGGGAAGTCCCCGGAAGGCAGAGACTTACCCACTGGACCGCCGGGGAAGTCCCAAGAACCTTGTATTCTTGATGAGGAAACAGACTTTTCACCCCTTAGCACTGGGGAGCAGGAGTGGGTTTTTGAACCGGGAACAGATAACATTCCAGGTTGTGCTATAGCCTGAGGCTAATGGTGGGAAGGAGAAAGGATGGGAAGGGGCACAGATGGGGACTGAGACACCAATGAAAAGATGGGCCAGAAGTGGGGAGGGTTCCAGGAGGAAACGGAGAAGAGAGAGTTTATTAGATCTGGAATAAGTCAACTCAAAAGAGTCAAACATTATGCATAGGGTGCCGGTGGTGTTTTGCTTCTTCTTCTGGTGCTGGTTCCATGAGAGCATTTAGACTGAAAATTCAGGGAGCCTTGACTTACCGTGTGTGCACTTTTCTGTATGAATATTGACTGTGATGTAGCTGAAAAGTGAGTTAAAGATGTCAGGCAGGAAGACTAGTTGGAAGATGGATCCATTTCAGTAAACAAGATGGAAAAGAAGCAGAGCTGGGCGGGGAAAATACCGTTCAGTCTGGCATCTGGGAGTTTGGGAAACTTCATAAATAGGGGTGATTTTGATGGAAAACGAATAGCCCCTTGGTTCCAACAGGCACCATCTGAAACCTTCCATTTCAGAATCAAGAATCTTGAAGTAGGGCTACAGTTCTCTTGATTTTTAAATGAAGCACGTAAAAAGGAAGGGAGGGAGGGAGGGAAGAAGGAAGGAAGGAAAGAAGAGAGGGAGGGAGGGAAGACTGGCCTTAGGTAGTGAAATTTAGGGTGTTCATTGACAATTAGGCTGACATTCTTGTCTTCTCACAAAGGAATAGCAGGCGCTTGGATACAGGTCTGGCTTCCAGTTTTTCCTACAAAACAGGAATGTACCACAGCCTGACTAAAATTCTAATAGAACTCTAAAAAGCTTTGCCGGCATCTTAGTTTTACTTGAAACACCAATTATCCAATGGGGAGTAAAGAGGTGCCAACAAAGAAGGTTTTAAATGTCTTCATTCCTGCTCCGTTAATCCAACTCGTTTTACTCTGGGAAATAGGCTGGGGTGAGGTGCGGGTTAAAATCAAAAAGGTGAAGTCCTATTTCTCATAAAAACAAGCCTCGTTTCTACCTTCAAGTGCAAAAGCGAGTAATCAAAGATGGCAGCTGTGACTGGCGTCCTGTCCTAGTGAACCTGTGTGTGCTCATTAAATAGCAGGGGGTACCCAGGGCGTTTATTTCAATAAAAGCAATTAAGCATATACATTTTGTCTGCTCAGCGTTAATGATTCCCTGTTGACAGGGCTGCGTGCAGGGCACTTCTTGAGTTTCTAAGCAAAATTATTAAACAGAAATGACTGGCAAGTCTTATAATTTGGATAACTGCCAAACAGACCAAGGATAAAAGCACAAAAAAAGAAGAAAAAAGAGACTGATGACCTGCAGCACTTTTTTTTTTTTTTTTAACTGTTGGAAAGATTACCTTTGAGGCCCCAGTATTTATCTGCTTGCGCAACGCAGCTTCCAAACTGGACCACCCGCCATCATACCCAAGCAGGACCATACCGTCTCTCTAAGCCTGGGAAACCACTTCTAAAACACCTCTAGGGCATCAAGGCCACAATGAAGGATTAATCACAGGAAATGTATAAAGTAGAAGAAAAACCGTCAAGGGCTCTATTTCCGACACTGCTTTCTCTAGAGTTCAAGGGATTCACGCCGTTTGGGCATCTGTCTTTGATTTTCATAATCTCACCCAAAAAAGATAGCATTTGCCCTAAACTTGAAACATTTAAAACACTGTGTGTTCTCAAAGAGTCAGAACATACCCCAATCAAAACTATGCTTTCCAAAACCTGATTTCATAAAAGAAGTGGATGATGAGGAAGGGGAAAGTCTCTAGGACTTCATTGAAAATGCAGCTTCCAGAGTGTATACTGGGGCCATTAGATAGAAATCAGCCCTTCCTTAAAGTACAGGGCTTGTTAGGATGCAAGGGAAGATGACGTTGGACCCGCAGGCTGCACTCCCTTCAGGAGGAACGAGGAATGAAATATTTTGTGTGTGTTGCAACAAGGCAGAATCTAGGATCTTTTGATGAAGCTTGAGGAAACCAGAAAATTCACAACCTACTTCCTAAGGGTTAAATGTGCTTTGAAACCTAAAATTGTGCTTTCTTCACACAAAAAGGTAGATCTGAATCAAAAACTAAATAAGAAAAACTATAA